>NC_037668.1:85423141-85694478 GCF_003255815.1 Theropithecus gelada
CTTTTTTTTTTTTTTTTTTTTTTTTTTTTTTTTTTTTTTTTTGAGACATGGTCTCACTCTGTCCTCTAGGCTAGAGTGCAGTGGCTCAATCACGGCTCACTGCAGCCTCAACTTCCTGGGCTCAGGCAAACCTTCCTCCTCAGCCTCCCACAGAGCTGAGACTACAGGTGCATGCCACTGCACCTGACTAATTTTTGTAATTTTTTGTAGTGAGGGGGTTTCTCATTCTGCCCAGGCTGGTATGGAACTTCTGGGCTCAAGCAATCTGCCCTGCCTCAGCCTCTCAAAGTGTTAAGATTACAGGCATGAGCCACTGCGCCCAGCTAACTTCTGAATTTCTTAAGCAACTTCCTTTTCCACTCTAAAAAATAAATTTTAGAAGAATATTTCATTTTTTCATTCCGCTTTTGCTGAAGAGAAGGTTTTCACTGCATTTTTGGCTTGGTAACTTATACTTAGGGGAAGCCCTTCTTGCTGTGCCAGAGTCCTCCTGAGCCCAGCAGGGCTGTTGAAATGATTTGATTTGGTGTTGCATTGTTAAGAAATTAAAGAAGAAAAAAGGAGGAAAGGGGAACTTTTTTTTCAAACATCAATATGTAGCTTTATTTATACTCTCCATTGAAGAATTGATCATCTATTTTATGTATTTAAAAATGAAACTTGGAGGAGAAATCAGTTTCCTAATCAGTTTTGCTTATTCTTCCCTGGTAGATTCACACTGTGTTATCAGAATATTTCTTTTTCCTTCATATTTTCTGGACTTATGGCATGAGTTTTACCGCATGGGGTGAAGTGAACAAAACTAGTCACTACACACACGTGTAACCCAAGATTTTGTTTCCAGCATAAATTTATTGAATCAGTGTATGACTCTGTGCATATGCAGGGAGAAAGAATGAAAACATCTGAACACTGGGCTGGGGCCAATCGATGGTCCTTATGGCCTTGCATTTGATCGCAAGGGAAGGGAACTCCTGTGCAGGCCCATGGTGCCATCATTGACCTCCCCAGAGTTCCTGCTACTTAACAGCCTGCTCAGTTGTCCCTCTCACATTGCAAACCAACAGGCTCCATGCCTTTTTCCACTTATCCATCTCTGTCCTCCCAGTTTCTGTCAATGGCTCCAATGGCTCTGTGGTTATCCCTGTGGGAAACTTCAGAGTTGTCTTGGACTCATCTCCTTGAAGCACTCCATTTCTCTATTCAATTGCCAACTCCCGTAGATTTGATCTGTTTTTTCTCAACCCGCCATTCCCTCTCCTCTCCATTCCCACTGCTTCTACCTTTTTCAGGTCCTCATTATTTCTCACCCAGGCCTTTTCAGCAATATCCTAATTAGTCTCCTCACCTCCAGTCTCTCTCATCTACAATCTATCTTCCATCCTTCCACTGGTTTAATTTCCCTGAAGTACAGCTCTAATCACATAGCCCCACTGCTAAAAAACTTAAATGGCTCCCCACTGTCTCCAGGATAAACGCCAAAGTCCTTTGCTTAGCGTTCAAGGCCCTTCACCATCTGGCCCTAAGCAATCTTTCCAGACTTATCACCTATTACGACCCTACATGAATTTCCTATTCCAGCCAAATTGGTCCACTCATTACAGCATGCATGTGCCATCTCTGATTATGCAGCTCTGCTCAAGTGGTTTCTCTTGCTTGGATGGTTGTATTCACTCCTCTCTCTTTGCCATAAAAGGTGATGTCCCACTTAATCACAAGGTTATTCCGGGGAGTCCGGCCTTACCTAATTACCTCTATCATTAATTTTACCTTTTATTTTCACCATTTCAGTGCACGTTCTCTATTTCCACCTCAACTGTCTTAACTACAGGCCTCTCAAACACACTAACAGGGTTTACATGTTTGGTGAACTGGCTCTGTCAGTCTTGACTTGAAAATGAGAGTGTGAGGGCCTGAACCACGAGTCGAATCTCCTTGCTCTCCTGGAAATGCGCTCAGCATCGTCCTTTCCCTCTGACAAGTAGAGGTCTGCATCAACCACATCTTTCTCCTTTCCTCTGTCTTCTAGGTTGGGCTTTCTCCTAGGAAGGCTCCACAGTTCCTTTTGTAAATGGGCTTCCGCATTTACAAGTGACCTCATCCATTAGTATCTCAGATATGCCTACAGGAGTCTGAATTTCAGTGGTGGGTTCTAAATTGTCTTAAATGGGAGGGCCTTCACTCCTTTCCCCTGCCTCCTACCTTTTGCTGACACTCCCTCTCCATACTTTTAAATCCGATTCCAATAATTTCTACCACAATCATTTAAAAATACAGTGAGCATTAGAATCATCTGAAGAACTTGTTGAATATGTAGATTCCTGACTCTTATCCCCAGAGATATGGAATAACTAGGTTTGGACTGTGGCCCAAGAATATGTGTTTTTAACCAGCTATCTGCATAATTCCGAGGATGGTCTGAGGACCACACTTTGAAAATCACTACATTACAGTCTGGTCCTTCATTACTGCCCTCCTCACATCCTGGGGTAACCTGGACTATTTCCTATCACTGCAACTTTCTCTGAACATTCCAACCTTTCTGCCTTGGCTCCAGATGGGCTTCAACAGCAATGATTTTCTTTTCCATTTCCATCTCTCAAAATTCCACCTCTCTACATGAATGAATGCCTTATGAGGGTAGAGGCTTCTATCTATGTTGTTCACTGTTGAACTCGAACACCAAGAATAGTGCCTGACACACAAGAGATGCTAAAAAGTATCTGTTTAATCAAAAAGTGAATCTGTCAAGAGGGAATTCAAATGTCACTGCTTCAAGGAAGCAGTTTGATCACTACCAAGATAATTAGCTCCATCTTCTCAAACGCAGCATCTTCTTCCTTATACTTTATCCCATGGCTTGGCAATCTTTTTCTATAAAGTGGCCAGATAAATATGTTAGGCCTTGTGAGACATACAGACTCTGTTGCAATCACTCAACTCTGTTGTAATGGAAAAGTAGCCAAAGACAATGTCTAAACCAATGGGCATGGCTGGGTTCCAATAAAACTTTATTTACAAAAAACAGGCAGGTAGTGGGATGATTTGGCCCATAGGCTATAGTTTGCTGATGTCTGCTCTATTCATTTGTATGTGAAGCTTATGTCCTTGGCTAGACTGCCAGATTCTAAACTCCTTGAGATAGGGAGAGAATCTTATTAGACTACAAATGTGTGTGTATGAATATTTATATATGTATATGTGCATTTATATAAGCATATACATATATAAAACACATTTATATATACATATAAAACATTTATATATGCACATACAGATATATAATGCATTTATATATGATGTACATATATAAAATACATTTATATATGCATATACATATACAAAATACATTTATATATGTGTACACATATACAAAACACACATATACATATATACACATTATACATACACACACTGAGTGGTTGTGGACAAATTATTTAGATTTTCTGATCCTCAGCTTTCTCATCGCTAAAACCTCATTAAAAGATATTGTAGATGAAGTGCCTGGCATAGTGCCTAGCCCATAACACATGCTCAATAAGTTTCACTTTCCTCTCTTTATTTTCTTAAAACAGCACTGCCACCCCCTATACAATGCACTCAGCAAACATGCATTGTGGACCTATGATGTCAAAGAACCATGCTTGGAACTCAGTGAAGTTCAGTGGTAAATGAGAAGCATGTGGCTGAAAAGAAGCCATTCTAGATCAGGAGCTGGAGACACATGTTTTAGTCCCCACTCCACTCACTGCTTCCTCAGCACGTTAACTTCCCCTTTCTTGGAGACAACAACTCACACCTTCTTCATTTTCCTCTCACCTCTCATATGCCCTGCTCACTCCCTCACCCTATTAGCTGATGACCCCATCTCATACTCAATGGAAAATAGAAGTGCCCCCAGCATTCTGTCACCTTCCTGCACCAATTCTACAATACCATCCTCAACTCTCTGTAGCTGTGCCCACTGCCTTTCCTCCTGCTCCCATGCTCACTCATTTCTATCCCTATCAAAGGCAAACCCCACCACTTACCCTCTGTGTCTCCTCCCTGCTCCCTTGCTAAGGACTTCAGTTCTTTACACATAATCTCTCACTTTCTCATCATCCATCATCCACCAACTGTGTCCTTATAGTTCCCATTTAAAAGCAAAAACAACAAATGACAGACAAAAACCTTTCCTCAACCCCACATTAACTCCACCT
Source organism: Theropithecus gelada (assembly GCF_003255815.1). Taxonomy (NCBI): domain Eukaryota; kingdom Metazoa; phylum Chordata; class Mammalia; order Primates; family Cercopithecidae; genus Theropithecus; species Theropithecus gelada. The sequence continues at coordinate 85,427,344 of NC_037668.1, forward strand.
ATTGCTCCATATCTCTGCAACTTTTCAGCCAAATTTCTCTAACAATTTGCTCTTATTGTTTTCACGTGGAAGTAAAGTACTTCCATTACTTTTTGTTTTTCAGGAAGTAAAAGCAAAAAGATACAGAAACGTAAAGAGACAAACATTCATATACCCCCCTTCATAATTCACAAATGGCAATAGTTTGTCTTTGTAGCCGCCAAATTTTAAAGCAAATAAAGCCCTACAGACACAACTGCAGTTCCCTTCCACATTCACATTTTTAACCCATCCCAAGCTGGCTTCCACGCCTCTCCCAAGGACACCAGTGCCTTCCACATTGCCAAATCCAATGGACCTCTCTCTGCCTGCACTTTACCTCTCAGCAAGATTCCAGAGCTGACCACCGCCTCCTTCTTAGATTGCTCTCCTCTCTTGCCACACAGCATTTCATTCCTTCTGGCCTCCATCTTACTTCACTGACCTCTTCTTCTCTGTCTCCTTGGCTGGCTCCTCCTCTTCTTTTGAACCTTTGGGCTCTGGGCACTTGTGTCTTCTCTATCTACACGTTCTCCTTGAGTGAGCTCACCATGGCTTAAAAGTACCATAGAAATGCTAATGATTCCCAAGTTTATATTTCCTGCACAGACCCTGAGCTGTAAATATTATTTGGTTGTCTAATTGGGGTCTCTAATTTAATATGCCTTTAGGGAAGCTCTTTATACCCTCCCCCCACACCAGTTCCTCTCCCACTCTTCCTCATCTCCATAAATAGCAGCCCCTTGCTTAAGAAAACCACCTTGGGGTCATCCTTGATTTCCGTTTTTCACATTCTCTCTGCCCCAATTTAATCTCTTATCAAGCTCTATTTGTTAAACTTCACACATCTATCTCCACTGTGTTTGATTTCATTTTTTAGAGTAGGGGTCTCGCTCTGTCACCCAGGCTAGAATGCAGTGATGTGGGCATGGCTCACTGCATCCTCGAACACCCAAGCTCAAGCAATGCTCCTGCCTCAGCCTCCCAAGTAGCTGGGATTACAGGCATGAGTCACTGCTCCTAGCTCCTGTCTCCACTTTAACTTCGTTAACTCCTTTGAAATAACTTCTTGTATCATCAGTTTCCCTCTCTATTAGACCACTACCATTGCTTAGCAGACATGCTCTCATGTCTTCCCTCTTAAAAGCAAACCAAAGACCATCTCTTGACTGGATGATTGCAATAGTTCCTAACTGGTCCTCTACTTATACTCTAGACCCTCTAAAATCTATGTTCCATACAGTGGAACCACCAAACAGATAGAAATCTAATTGTGCCCCTTCCATGCATGAAACCTTTCCTGTTGCTCCCCATATGTCTATGAAACAAAACAAAACAAAAACAAGCTTCTGTCAACCTCCCTCACCCAACGAAGGCTACTCAGTCTTCTAGCTTGTGATGTTGCAACCACATGATCTTCTTGCTGCTGATTACACCCAGCAAGCTGTTTCCCACCCCTGGGCTTTTGTGTTTGCATGAAATGCTCTTCATCAGCTCAGCTCTTTACATGATGACTGCCTCATTCTATCCTTCAGGGCTCAACTTAATCATACCTAAAATAATATCTCCTCCATAAATGCTTAATTATTCTATTTTGTATCACACTGCTTTTTTGTAGACATAATTGCAACCGATTTTCTTTGTTTATTAATTTCCTTGTTTTTTTCTTTCTAAGTTATTGTCTGTTTCCCCCTGAGGAATGTAAGCTCCATGAAGGCAAGACATTTTCTTGTTCACTGTATATCTGTAAAATGTAGTACAATGCCTAGCACATAGTGGAAGCTCCTTAAATATTGCTGAATGAACAAATGACATATTTTCATCTTCATCCCTCTACTTGCTTTTCCATATATTTATAATGCCTCTTCTCTCTTTGACCACGTGGCAAAGCCACATTTATCATCTGAATCCGGTGTACACATCAAATCCTGTGAGTTGCTATATCCCAGAAAATGGTCACTCATGGCTCTACATTCCCACCTCTATCACAACACTAGTGATAATAACAATCACTGATTTTTTTAAAGCACTTACTCTGCCAGGTACAGTGTCAAGTGTTTTAAAACTATTATCTAACTCACCTTATACAACCACACTAGGAAACAGAAACTATGTTCTCCATTTTAAAGATGGTGAAACTAAGCCCTAGAGAATGTAAGTAATTTGCCCAATGTCACAAAATAAGATGAAATTGGAAATTCAAACCCAGTGTATCTAATCCCAAAGGTCACACTCTTTAGCACTGAGCTATATCTTATACCGTATTGCATTATAATTTCTTATATGTCTGTCTCACCCAACTTTCTTGAGAACAGAGAGTTTTATACAGCTCTTTTCATCCCCAGGATCTAGCACCCTACTAGGCACAGAATTGTTGTTTAAGAAATATTTGTGGAAAAAAAGATCTGTCACCCACCAGTTTGTCTGAACACTTCATGAACCTATTAATAAATATTTATAGCCACAAAGGAAGAGAACAAAAAAAACAAAAGAAATCTGGGTGGAGGGCTCTAGGAAGTAGGTACACAAAATAGTTAAGCAGGCTAAGTTTATGGAGTTTCACACTTGATGTTTTTCACATCAAAGACAATACCAAGGTCACTGCCAAAGAAGACAGACATTATGTAATTAGGGAACACAGTGCCAGCAATTACTCCAGAAGCTATTTTAAACTGAAACATGCCGATGTTTGCTCATGTCCCTGCTCACACAAACAAAAGGCCTACATCTTGGAAACTGTTCTGCTTTGTTTGTTTGTAACAGCTCAAGTTGTTCTTCACTTGGCAGCTACTGGAATAATCTCACTGGAAGCATTGCCTGGACCCCAGCTTTTGCTGTGGACTGTTAAAAGCAAATGAAAGGTGAACGAGATTCCTGCTTTAGGTTTGGGGGCATGGCATCCAGACAGGCATCATGAGAGGAAGGAGCCCGCAGGCTCCTGCCTGCTGGGGCATGACCCATTTCCACGGATGGTGCAAATGGAGCCTCTCTGGGGACTGTCTGGGAATGCCTGCAGAGCCAGGATAGACCAGGACTGTGCCTCTCATTTCTGTGCCAGGCTTATTATATTTTCTCATTTGCTCCTGACACAAATTGGTATTCCCATGTTGTATAGGAGAAAACTGAAGCTCAAAGGCATACATAATTCGTCAAGATGATACAACTAGTAGCTGAGCACAAATTTAGGCACTGGTTTGTCTGAATACAAAATCTCCACTTTTCTTTTTTCAATCACATGATCCATGGAGCTCTCACTTCACTTCTGCCGTGTTAGCATCCTTGCTATTAGCATCCTTGCTATCCTTCAATCCCCCAGCAGCCTCTGCCCTAGACCTTCACACTTGCTGCTTCCTTTTGCCTGACTAGCCCTTCCCCCAGATTCTGCACATCCCACTTCATTCCTAACTTCAAGTCCTACTCAGATGTCATTTCCTTAATGAGGTCCCTCCCGACCTCATTAACAGGACCTATATAATAAGCCTGGCACAAAGCCTCCACCTCTCATTCATATCTTTTTTCTTTCTCGGTTTTCCGCCATCAATCTTACTATTAGTTAATAATCAATATATTTGATGGAGGAAAACCGAGAAAGAAAAAAGACAGGAGAGATAGAGCTGCATTTGCTTTTTTGTTAAGATTTAGTGTTTTAATTGACAAAGAAAAATTGCATATATTTATGCTATACAACATGATGTTTTGAAATATGTATACATTGTGGAACTGCCAAATTAAATTATTTAACATTGGCATTACCTCACATACTTATCATTTTATTTGTGGTGAGAACATTTAAGATCTACTACCTTAGCGATTTTCAAGTATACGTTGTTATTAACTACAGCTACCATATTGTACAGTAGAACTCTTGAATTTATACTCTTGTTTAGCTAAAATTTTATGTTCTTTGGCCAATATCTCTCCAACCCTCTCTTCCAAGCCCCTGCCCTGCCACCCCTGGTGACCATAATTCTGTTCTCTGCTTCTATAAATTCCACTTTTTTAGGTTCCACATGTGAGATGATGTGTGTTTGTCTTTCTGTGCCTAGCTTATTTCACTTACCATAATGTCTTCCAGGTTCACCCATGTTGTCACAAATGACAGAATTTCCTTCTTTATTAATGCTGAATAGTTTTCTGTTCTATATGTTTTCTTTATTCATTCAACCCTTCATAGACACCTATGTTGATTCCATATTTTGGCTATTGTGAATACTGCTCTGATAAACATAGAAGTGCAGACATCTTTTTAAAATACTGATTTCAATTGTTTTGGCTACAAAGCCAGTAGCAGGATTGCTGGGTCATATGGTAGTTCAATTTGTAATCTTTTAAGGAACCTCCATATGTTTCTCCATGATGACTGTACTAATTTGCATTCCCACCAACAATGTACAAGGGTTCCCTTTTCTCCATGCCCAACACTTATGTTTCATCTTTTTGATAATAGTCAATTTAACAGGTATGAGTTGATATCTCATTTTGGTTTTAATTTGAATTTCTCTGATGTTTAGTCATGTTACTTTTGCTTTGGATATTGTTTTGTTTATTGTCTTTCTTCCTAAACTAGAGTGTAAGCTTCATAAAATCAGTGACTTTGTCTTTTGTTCACTGATACATATCTAGAGCCTAAAACAGTGTCAGGCACATAGCTAATATTCAACAAAGATATGCTAAGTAAAGGAATAATTTCAACATCCAAACATTTTGGACATAAGCAGATCCAGTACCTTAGTATGAAGTTAATGCCTCTGGAGAAGTTTTTGAGAATACAAAAGTCATGTCAAAGTGCTGGCAATACCGAACAGTATAGACAAAGGGTAGGCTGGGGCCAGACTGTCTAGGTTCAAATGCTAGCCTCTCCCTTGTTAGCCCTGTCACCTTAGGCAAGGAACTTCACCTGTCTATGCCTCTGTTTCCTCATTTATCAAATAGGTTTGATAATAGTATTTTTCTCATAGTGCTGTTCTAAGGATTAATGAGTAATTATGTACAAGGTATTTAAAACAATGCTCAGCACATCATGAGTGGCATATAATTATTTGCTTTTATTACCATTATCTAGTTAATCTTAGTTATTTTGAAGCATATTGCTGTAAAATTGTCCCATGGAAGAACTGAAATCAAGGTATATCTCTCTTTAGGCACCTAGAGAACCACTCAACCATGCTGCAATTATTCTGTCTAAAAAGGAAAGAAAGGAAAGAAAGGAAAGAAAAGGAAGGAAGGAAGGAAGGAAGGAAGGAAGGAAGGAAGGAAGGAAGGAAGGAAGGAAGGAAGGAAGGAAGGAAGGAAGGAAAGAAAGAAAGAAAGAAAGAAAGAAAGAAAGAAAGAAAGAAAGAAAGAAGAAAGAAAGAAAAGAAAGAAAGAAAAGAAAGAAAGAAAAGAAAGAAAGAAAAGAAAGAGAAAGAAAGAAAGAAAGAAAGAAAGAAAGAAAGAAAGAAAGAAAGAAAGAAAGAAAGAAAGAAAGAAAGAAAGAAAGCAGGCAAAGCAAAAAACATCTAAAAATGCCTTGTTAGTCCTGGGTTAAAAATCAAGCCCTGCAGCAATATGTGCAGACACTTAGACACTGATTATAAACGGCAATTTAGACTTCCCCTGAAATATTAAAAGGGTAAAAAATTACAGTGCAGTGATGCTGGAATAATTTGATTTATTCTGGAAGAGAGGGGAGCTTTATTAGCTTATTACCATCATGGCTGTCCTCTTCACTTCTTCAGAACCAAGAATATGGTTGGTGTTCAAACCTCAGAGCAACACATAATGTTTGAAGCCAGGTATTTATTTGTATCAGCCGAATTCTGAAAGTCATCTCAATAGTCACCTTCTTCCAGAAGGTGAAAAGAACTAGATAGTCAATCAGACTGCTGCTGGGAGGTGTTTGCCCCTGGGCTACCATGCCTGATCAATGTCTAAAAGGGGTTTCCAGTTACCATTCATTGATCCTTTGTTCTTCCCTTCAACAAATATTCATGGATCATCTTTCTTGTGCCAAGACTTGAGCCAAGTACCAAGGATACAGAAGTGATAAGCACATGGTCCTTGCCCTCCGGGCATTTACAGTCTAACAGGTCTTCATGCTAACTAAAATGATTGGCTGGGTTTTTCTATAATAGATTTCCTACCAGAAAGTACAATTCTGTCTCTTTTCCTCCACTCATACCTTTCTTCTAATCATCCATTTACCCACTGAAGATTCCCTGAGCAAGACAAGTCAAGGCCTGTAGTGAGATGCTAGGACTTACAGTTGAATATATAAGTCATTTCACTCATATAGACTCTTTCTTACTCCAAAAAGGATGTAAGATAGGATTAATTCATATAAATAAATAAATGCATTAAAGTGGGACTGCTTACACAGAGTGGAGTGGGCACGCTTAGAAGAGACTGTGTTTTAAGTGAAGGTGAGAGGTGAAACTTCAGGAAAAACACTGCAGACATGATATTGGGACCAATGAGGAAGATTTTTCACTAGATATAGTATGAGGTTAGACTTTTACCAGAGGACAATTAAGTAAGTACATATTAATGTACACATTAACATGCAAGCATCTAGAAAGGAGATGAGACCCAGGAAATGATAGCGAAGAAGGAAAAGAAGATTATACAGAAGGTATATGAAGATATACGACTGGAGACTTTCTTGAATCTTGAAATTCACTAGTACAGGAATGTGTATTCACACCCCCATAAGTCAGCTGCCATTTCAAATTTTTCTAACGCTTGATCTCTCACTTGATAGTCGTTTAATCAGTAGTGGCAGCTACTGCTTATACAATGACAAGTTGAGAACAATAAAACCATATTACTCTGATCTTGTCATCTGATTGTTCAGAAACTTCTAACGCCTGCCAATTTCCTACAGAATGAAGTTCTTCATCATAATTTTCCAAGTCCCTCATGAAGTCCTTCTTTCCACTCCTGCCGCAGCTTTCATGAAGCTAGCTTATAAAGCACCATCTTGAACTGGTTGGGCTCCTTGAACGCCAACTTCTATTTCCCCACATCTGAGCCTTGCTCATTGAATAGTTTTTACCAGAATGCTTTCTCCATCACCTGGCTCTATTGAAATGCTACCCCCGCAAGTCCAGCTGCAAGTAAGCTAGTCACTTTTTCATCCGTCTACTCAAGAATTATTTATCAAGAACCCTACTAAGTGTCATGCTTTGGTAATAGTAAGATAAATGAGAAATAGGTTCTTGCTCGAAAAGTTCAGAGTGTTAGTCAAAGGTTGAGGACGTGGAGGAGGAAGGGAAATAAATATGTTTGATATATTATTATTTTGATTTCTCTAGCCAGTTAAAATTAAGCTTTGTTTTCAAAATCTCTAGCACAGGGTCAGGCATACAGTAAGTGCCATTTACTTATTTGCTTGTTTCCTTCTTTCCTTTTTTTTTTTCTTTTGAGACAGGGTCTTGCTCTGTTGCCCAGGCTGGAGTACAGTGGTGCAATCATACCTCATTGCAGCCTCAGACTCCTGAGCTCAAACAATCCTCCTGCCTTAGCCTTGTTTAATTCTTTTATTGTTTATTTGTATCTCTATTAATGCACTTAGTAGTCTGCATTCATTATCCTTTTCTTTTTCTTCATTATTTCTATTTTCTCTACCAGAGAGCAAAGGTGCTGACCTAACTGCTTCTGTATACTGCTATGCACAGTGTCTTCCACACAGTAGGTATCATAAATGTTTGCTGAAAATAAGTGAGTTGAAATGGGGAAGAGAGTAGGTGAAGGTAGGGGAAAAGAAAAGCTGATAGGCCAAAGTTGTCTCATTAATTTCGGTCTGAGTGTTTTAGACCCTACTGTTTCCTCCAGGTTACTAAAGCAAATTTATCTGAGCAAATAAGCTTTTATATTTGCATTTCTTTGAACCCTAATTTGACATGCAAATAAGCCACTAAGTAGAACTCAGCTTCAATCGGCAGTGTTTAAACAGAAATCCCCATAGCTATTCAGAAACCTGCGCATAAAAGGAAGTTAGCATTAGCCAGTGTAGGTAACAATGACAGCCACTACAGCTAAGGGGGCACATTCTCCACATTGTTTTCTGCAGTTTCCTATACACCTCTTCCGGGCCTTCTCTGAAACAGACTCTAAGAGCTGAAAGCAACTTAAAGACCTTAAAGGCCACTTGGTTCAACTTTCTCAACCCCGCAGCTGGAATCCTCTCTCTAGCAGCATCTAGCCTCTGTTGTCACACCACCAGTGACAAGTTGCTCATTACCTCTTAAGGGTGTTTCACAGTCTGAAAGGCCTTTCTTATATTGAGCACAAGAAATTTGACTCTTTTATACCTTGATTCCACTGGAGCCAAACAGAAACTAGATTGCTTTCTTTCATAAAACAGCACTTCAGATGTCTGAATGTAGCAATCTGAATCCTCTTGTTAAAATTAATGTAATCGTCATCATCATCATCATCATCACCTTTAGCCTTTACTGATTCTCAATGATCTCACACCATTCGCTTACATTACTGGTCATGTTTTTCTTTTACTGGAATCTGTTGTGCTCACTCTGGCCTTGCTGGCTTTTGCATGCCACTCCCTTCTGAATAGTTGGTGATCTTATCACTCAAGTCTCAACTCTGATGTCATCTCTTCAGAGATGCCTTCTCTGACCATGCTAGCTAAAATAGAAATACTCCATGCCACTTCCCCTTACATACTTCAGATACTCTTTCCCACATTCTTCCGTGTTTTAAAAACAGAGCTCACAACTGGCTGAAATGTCTGGTGCAATAAAGAGTCTGTCTCCTTTTTTTCATGTGTGACTTCTGACAGCTTTTAAGCCTCACAGCTTGTCCCCCTGCTTCTGCCCCACATCTGGGAAAGCTGATAAGCAAGCTCTGGTGTGCCCTGCTTTGGTGTCAGTAGAGGCTCAAACCACATAAGCCCCCACCTGCACACAAGAACTCTCAACCCATCCCTAATGCCTAGCTACCATAAAAACTCCAAATTAGTCTCATATACCCTCCCTCTAATCCCATGTTCAGATTGGCTTGGGAAGCCTGCCTGCTCTTTCCAGAAAGGCCTATTATGTTAGTAATAAACCTTTTATATCCTGTTGATGGCTATGTGGCATCATCAGTTTCAACATCTGAGCCAACTCTGGGGTGGGAGTCAATCCTGTCTCTGAAGAGTGGCTACAACATCTGACTTATTTAATTGTTCATTCTCTTAGTATCGTCCTCTCCCACTAGAACGTAAGCCTTGATTTTCCACTATTTCTTCAGGACGTAGAAAAGAGCCTGCCTGTTGAATGAAATGATTTTGAAGATCTTACAGTAGTCCCTGTGATAATGGCCCCCCAAAATGACCTCACTATTATTACTTCGAGTCTCAGCAAACTAGTGCCAGCCTCTGTTCTTAATGCTGCATTTGAATTAATTCTTTTATTCCTCATATCAACTCTATAAATACTTATCTTCATTTTACAGAAGAGAAAGCTGAGGCACAGGGAAGTAACCTGTTCAAAGTCATATGACAGGTGGCCAAGCTGAGATAAGCCTGCAGGGGCCCTGCCCCAGACACCAGCTCCCACGTTCTTTGCTGGACCACCTCTCGCCACTGCCACCACTGCCCTGCTGCTGCTATGTGGAGTCACCACCATGTTCCAGGGCCCATAATTCCCTCATCTGATTCTCTCAAAGCCTTCCAGGTGAGTATCTTGACCCCTATTTGCAGGTGACAAAACTGTACTGACAAAACTCGGAGGGATGAAAGACTCTCCTGGACATGGTAGGTGGCCACAGACCCCCTTGTTACTCCACATCAAAGCCCCCAGATGCTGTAGGTGGGGGTACAGGCTGCCCCTAGAGGGCTTTGAGGGCATGAAATTGGAATCACAAGAGAATAGATTCCTGTACTGAGAAATAAGTTATCTACGAGGCTTGTATGATAACTAATAGTAAGGATTTGGGAAAATTGCCTGAATCCTATCTCCTATTGCACATTAATAAAAAATAAGGAGCCTTATAATTAACACTTAGCTGTTCAAAGGAATATAATCCCCCGGCACTTCTATTGATCTAAGGGAATTGCTTTTTTAAAAAGTAATTTTTATTGTAAAAGTAATATATGCTCATTATAGAAAACTGAAAAAATAGAGAAAACTCTGAAATGACTATGAATAACTCATATACCTATCATCCAGTTATAACTTACAGCAGAGAAGTTTTTTTGAAAAATGATATAGTAGTTGGAAAGGTCAGTTCTTAAAAACATGACATGGCTTTAGGTTATGTTCTGATTCTAACTAGCTGCACGACTTTAACAAGTTATTTTATCTTTTGAGTCTCAGTTTCTTTGCAGGCAATAACATCTGGATTAAACCACGTGTCAACAGGATTTATGAAAGTTCAGCAATCAAAAATATATTGTAGCATTTAGCATGGTGACTGGAGCATAACTGCTTCCCGAGAAGGGTTAATTTTCTTTTTTATTTCCTTTCTTTGTGACTTTGAATCCCAGGCTTATTTTAAAGAAAAAAGACAAAGGATATTTACTGTCTCATTCTAAACATGTTTACCAATAAGCTACCAGTTTCTATTCTGATATGGTTTCTGAACCGGTAGAGAAGAAATTAAATTCCTTGACCTGAGGGTTAAGACGTTTCTTTTCTAAGTTTGTATCAGTACTTTATTCTACAAAGATTAAGGGTCGATTTTTTGTTTGTTTGTTTTGCATATATTGTTCTTAAGTTTTATTACAATATTAGAAAAAAATCAGTGTAAATTATACCAAAATCAGTTTTTAGGGTTAACTCTCAAATAAGAAAGAATAAGAATCTTATTTGAAAAAATGTCTATTAGACATTGTTACACTGCTATCAATTGGAAGCAGACAGCATGTTGCCTTGATAAACTTAGTTTTTCTTTTTTTGTATATATTCAGGAAACAAAATCAAAGTAATTATAGCTTCTCTTATTGAAGAGCTCACAATCAAAAGAGAAGAGTAAATTAACAATTTTGGCCAATTTTGGTGATAAATGCTATGATAGACAGATGCTCAGAAAAGGATGTGCAAGCAGGTTGGAAAGTCAGGGAAAGCTTCCTAGAGCAGGTCCTTGAGCTAAGTTTTGGCATAGCCATCTAACAGTGAAAAAAAGAGAGGGAGCAGGACAGTCAAACAGAAAAGACGTTAGGAAGACATGTGGCCATGAAATGTAATGTCTTCTTCCAGGAACTAGAAGAAACTACATTCAGTAGCTATGTGTTGCACACTGTTTTAAGAAGGGAATTCACTATAGAGACACTCAGAGACCCAAGCAACAAAGGGCAGTAACACAGATAGGTTTCAAGAATGAACTAGAACCAGAGAACCAAGACTACCCCCAACAATGTCTTTCCACCTCTCCAGACAAGTTTTCTCTGCTTCTCAGATCTGTATCACCTAGAGCACAGCTGCCATATCCTGTTTTTTTCAGGTTCTCAAAATGTCTAAGGAAAGGATTAACTGGCCCAACATGGGTAAGTCAGTAGTGACTGGGGAACAAAGCCAATGTTAGGAAAAAGGGCAGATGTGCCTGTGGCCATGCTGCTACAAGGGCTGCACAGAGGAGCAATTCCACAAAAGAGGGAGGCAGATAATCCCACCAGTCTCATGTGTGCAGGCAGTTGCTAATGAATCTTGGGAGTCTGGCAGGGGGCTGAACGATAAGTTCTTTTTGTTTGGGAAGCTAAACCATATTCATCTTATGCTGAAACTATAAGCAAGCTTTGAAAGATCTAGAGTAAGGAATGATACAAGAGTCAAATCTCTGTTTTAAAAAATCACTCTGGTAGAGGCTTTCAGGTAAACTTAATGGACCAAATATGGATGCATTTATCTTCATTCCCTCCCAAAACACCAGCCCAAAGTGACAGCCATAGTATTTATAAAGAAACAAACACATACAGAGAAAGTGAACAGGAGAGGAGAGAGTGGCTGATAGATAGAACACTATCAAATATTTGGAATATTAATTAGAAATGGGCTAACAGGGCAGAAACTGAACCCCGATTGCCTACAGATGGAGTGTCAAACAGAAAAGAGCTCATAAACCCAGTGCATCTCAGAAAGAGCTGGTATTTGGAGGCACTAGATTCCAACAAAGGCAAGGATGAGGCTCCAGACAAAAAGAGGTCTGGCTAAGACTATATACAGAACAGTTAGACAACCAGAGCCCTTCCCCTTCCCCATGCAGCTGGGTGACCAGTACTCTCTCACGCTTATAGGAGACCAAAGGTCTGTTTGGTAGCTCTAGAAACCCTAAACTTGTGGACACAAGGCACAGTGAAGAGCAAGGGAAGAAGCCCTACTAGAAATAGAAGAGTTAAGTGAAATTTGGGTCCTAAAATATAAGACCCCACCCCTAACATTCTGTATTAGTTTGTTCTCACACTGCGGATAAAGACATACCTGAGACTGGGTAATTTATAAAGAAAAAGGGGTTTAATGGACTCACAGTTCCACATGGCTGGGGAGGCCTCACAATCACGGTGGAGACAAAGGAGGAGCAAAGGAGATGTTTATGGGTTCAAGTTGACAAGGGGTGGACTTGTGATGGTTAACATTGAGAATCAACTTGATTGGATTGAAGGATGCAAAGTATTGTTCCTGGGTGTGTCTGTGAGTGTGTTGCCAAAGGAGATTACCATTTGATTCAGTGGACTGGGAGAGGCAAACCCACCCTCAAGCTGGGTGGACACTATTTAATCAGCTGCCAGTGACGCTAGAATAAAGCAGGTAGAAGAACATGAAAGGACTAGATTGGCTGAGTCTTCCGGCCTTCATTTTTCTCTGGTGCTAGAGGATTCTTGCCCTCAAATATCAGACTCCAGGTTCTTCAGCTTTTGAACTCTAGGACTTACACCAGTGATTTGCCAGGGGCTCTCAGGCCTCTGGCCACAGACTAAAGGCTGCACTGTCAGATTCCCTACTTTGAGGTTTTGAGACTCAGACTGGCTTTCTTGCTCCTCAACTTGCAGATGGCCTACTGTGGGACTTCACCTTGTGATCATGTAAGTCAATTCTTCTTCATAAACTCCCTTTCATATATACATCTATTCTATTAGTCCTGTCCCTCTAGAGAACCCTGACTAATACACCCCCATTCTCTGTCTGTTATCAGAATACCAGAAACTAGACTCTTGCCTCTTCTCAAGCAAGAGATTAAGGACTCTTCTACAGAGAATAGATTGGTTCCAGAGAAAATACCAAAGGTATAAATATTTGGAAGGAGGAAGAAAAGGATATTACATATAGTAAAAAAGCTGACAAGAGTGAAGTCTATTTGTTGATAAGCTTCTCTCGGCTCCTATCACAACCCCATTCGCATAGCTTCTAATCAGCTCGTAATTGCCTTACACTTGTATATGAACAAACAGGCAATGAGCAGCTGACACTGAGGAAAGTTTCCAGTAAGAAATTCTCAGTCTACAATAAGCAGAAAATATATCCAGTGAAAGCAAAGATATTGCAGGGAACATAGAAAAGGCATAATTTTAAAAGGACTGTTATCACATGCATGGATGAAAACATACCACATCCATAAAAAGGGAACAATTAGGCCAGGTGCAGTGGCTCACACCTGTAATCCCAGCACTTCGGGAGGCTAAGGCAGGTGGATTACTTCAGGCCTGGAGTTTGTGACCAGCCTGACTAACATAGTGATATTGCGTCTTTACTAAAAATACAAAAAATTAGCTGGGCCTGATGGTGCATCCCTGTAGTCCTAGCTACTTGGGAGGTTCATGCACGAGAATTGCTTGAACCTAGGAGGCAGAGGTTGCAGTGAACAAAGATCATGCCATTGCACTCCAGCCTGGATGACAGAGCAAGACTCTGTCTCAAAAAAAAAAAAAAAAAAAAAAAAAAAAAAAAAAAAAAAAAAAAAAAGGAACAATTAGAGAAAAATGAGTTCTATAAATGAAAAGTACGATCACTTAAATTTTTTAAAAATATCTTTAAAAGGGTTTGAAGATAAAGTTTAGAAATCATCACAGGAAGAAACACCAAAGGCAAAGGAATGGCAAGAGGAAACAAAAGATTTTAGATTAGAGAATCAACTCAGGAAACAAAAAAGATCTGATCAAATGGACCTTTTGGTGGGGGAAGACGAAGGGAAAAGAAGAGAGAAAAAACATAAAGGAGAAAGTTTTCTGCAAAATTATGTAGAAAAGTGCCTGGAACTACAGACATAAGTTTCTAAATTAAAAGTACCCCTTGAGAATCCAATTCAGTGACTTAGGGGAAAAGGCTTACAACAAAGCATATTACTGTGAAATTTCAGAATAACAAGAATGAGAAATTGAACATAAAAACTTACAGAGAGAAAAAGATAAAACAAAATAAACAAGCAAATCAAACAAAAATGAACCAACCACCCAGACCGAAACTGCTCACAAAGAATATGGAAAGAAAACAACACTAATCTTCGTAAAGCAACACTAAGTGCTAGAAATCAATGAAACACTATTTAGAAAAAATGATTTACAACCCAAAGTCTGCATTCAGCCAAATGATTAATCAAGGGTAAAGGTAGAATACAGATATTTTCAAACATTCAAGGATCAAAAATTGCACCTCCTGCACAGGAAGTCATAGAGCGATAAGTTAGTATGTACTTCTGTAAAATAAGCACAGTAAACCAAGAAATAGGAATATGTAGAACCAAGGAAACAGAAAATTCAGTACAGAATAGTGGTCATGGGAAGTTCCCAAACAGCAATGCACGAAGCCTGGTAATCAATGAGTCCATACAGAAGCAGAATATGGGACTGCAGGAGTGACATCATCAGAAACAAAAGGAGCTAAAGGAAAGTTTGGAACTGTGTGAGGTAATTGGAAGAATTACTAAGTGCTCAAGAGATCTGTTGAAGTATCTGAAAAAAAAATACTAGTAGACACAGAAAGCTAAGGAAATTCGAAAAAAGGATGCAGATATTAATCCTAGGAAAAATGAAAATCTCTAAGAGAAAGGAAATATAATTGTGACATACAAACTGGGGCTCTAAGGTAAATCACAGTTGCAACACAGTCATAATGAAGTAAAACTGACTATTCATATAACTTGAAATAAACATATTGAAAAGATAGAAGTGGGGAAGGTGATAGAAAAAATTTAAATCTGCGGTTGCCAGAGTAAGATATAAATAGATAGTTTCAAAAGTGTTAAACCAAGATATAAGAATATAAGCATATTATTATACCACATTATTATTATGTTATATTATGGAACATAAAAATATACACCAGAAAGAAAAAAACAGTTAAAAGAGTAAAAATTTGTTGCATTAGCGGAAAAAAAGCTGGGGAAATGAATGGGGAGAGGGGACTACTGTATTTCATTAAAAGCTATTTTATATAGTTGATTGTTTTAAACCATGAAAATGGGAATATATTTTAAAAATTTAAAAAGCATTTTTTTTTTTTTTGAGACAGAGTCTTGCTCTGTCACCCAGGCTGGAGTGCAGTGGCACCATCATGGTTCACTGCAACCTCTGCCTCCTGGGTTCAAGCAATTCTCCTGCCTCAACCTCCCAAGTAGCTGGGACTACAGGCACCTGCCACCACGCCCAGCTAATTATTGTATTTTCAGTAGAGACAGGGTTTCACCATGTTGGCCAGGCTGTTCTCAAACTCCTGACCTTGTGATCCACCCACCTCGGCCTCCCAAAGTGCTGGGATTACAGGCATGAGCCACTGCGCCCAGCCTTAAATAGCATTTTTATAAGAAAGAAAGATAATCACTCTGCCCTTACCTAGTATGGTAAGGAGTATTTGTATCTAAATAATTTGGAAAAGCCATCTAGGAAATTTGTTCATTTTGCAAGATTTTGGAAAATCTACAAAATCAATGGCTGAAATATCTGAGAGGGCTGTACTGAAGCATGCTTTCATATTGGACTTTCCAATGGAAAATTATGTCTTGAACTCTCCAGACTCTATCCAAGAAGGTCTATGGTTCATCTAACTTATTTTGATGTAACTTCTGCACCAAATTAAGCATCAAGATTCCACCAGAATAAACTAGGGAAACTTCCAAAGCATTCTAACTCTGAGAAAGGCCCAGGTAAGCAGCAACTCTGGAGCTGAAGTGATCCATTTATTGATCAGAAAGTATTTGCTGACTATCTACTATTGTATAGTGGTAAATAAGAAAGATATATTTTCTGTCCTCACAGAGCTTGACTTCTTCTGTGACAGAACTTGTGAATGTCCAGCCATTTACCTAACTAAAAATAATAACCCTGCAATTATGTAGTGCTTTTCAGATTATAAAAGTACTTTCTCAAATGTAATTTCACATTACTTATGAAAATTTTACAAGCAAGAATTATCATCTTTTTAGGGAAGTTAAGTAAATTATAATTGCTAATTATAATGACTATATTATGAGTATTTAATACACATGATACTCTCAAGCCATGGTCTTTATAAGCAGGATCCCATTTAATACTCACCTCAACCTTGTAAGATTAGTAGTATTAGTAGCATAATTTTCTGGGTAAGAAATGAAGACATAAAAGAGTTCCGTCTCTCGTGTTCCAATCCAGTGCTCTTTCCACGAAACTAGAGAACTGTAATCTTAACATAAGCCTCCTTAGTCTCTGCAAAAGCCCACTTTATTTATGCTTCTACTGTATGCCACTGTTATAATCCTTGATATTGTCCAAGACACACCTGTCTCAGATCAATTCCTTATCCAGATGGACTCTGAGCTCCCATATAGTTCCTCCTTGGTGATTGGACTGATTTTTGCTGGAAGTAATGGTATCACATTAATTTACATTTTATCAACTTTTTTCTTAACTCAGATTTGACCAGACCTTTTAATATTTTTAAAATCTTTATGCACCAGGCACTGTGCTAAGTATGCAACACATATTTTCCCATCCGTTTGTTTCTTGAGAAAAAGAAGGCAACAGCAACTGAAGTTTATGTAAGCCAAATCACTTCCTCAAGATGACAGAGCCAGGAAGATTTTTCAGTCAGTTTCAAATCAAGGTCTTTAGGTTAATACTCTTTCTACTGAAGCACTCGGCCTCCTACTACATACATTGATATCCAGATACATACACGGAAGTGCATACATGGGTTTTTAGATTTAAATTGAAATGTAACAAACATTAATTTGCACTGAACACTGTGCTGGTTACTAAAGAATAGAGGAAGGGCTATAAAGATTAATAACAAAATTATATTTTCATATCTAGGACCAGTTGTTTAGGATAGGATCAGGGAGTTGACAGAGAAGGTCAGTTTTTGCATGTATGAGAAAGAACCAGGCAGACTTTTGATAAATTTGTGCTGACATTTCAGGTTTAAATCTGGATGATCCCCAAATACAAACAGTGCAATTTCTATCAAGTAGTTTTCTTGTCCCAGAATTTTGCTGAGCAAAATTTCCCTCATAAACAAAAGATAATAAGATATGCAAAAAAGTAGAATTTGACTTAGTTAAAACTCAAGCAGAGAAAATTGGCTTACAGATGATGAAAAAGTGAGAATTCAATTGACTTACAGATGACAAAAAAATGAGAATTCACAAATTAGAACTTTATGATAAATGTTTTTTAAATCTACAGAAAAAGTTGGACACAATGAGCAAAGAAATGGGGAATTTCAGAAGAGATTTGAAACCTGTAACAAGGAAGCAAATATGAATTCTAAAATTGAAAATGGTAATATCTGAAAAAATTTAAAAATTATTGAATGGGATTAACAGTAGAATGGGCATAATAGAATAAAGTATTAGTGAACTTGAATAGAGGCCAACAGAAATCTAAAACTCAGAGAAAATAAAATTTGGAAAAAATAGTAAACAGAGTCTCAATGACCTGTATGAAAATATTGAGCAGTCACTCTTATGTGTAATTATAATTTCAGAATGAGAGGAGAGAGATAATGGGACAGAAAATTATTTTGATGAATTATTAGCTGAAGCATTTTCCAAATTTGATATTTTAAAAGGTGTATGCCAAGAAGTTCAGTGAATTCCAAGTAGAATAAATACAAAGAAACCACTCCTAGGCACATCATAGCTAAATTCCAAAAAAACCAGATAATGGAAAATGTTAAAAGCAGCAGGACACACACACACACACATATACACCCCATAAGTTGGAAACACAACAAAATAAACAGAAGACTTCTCAAGAGAATCATGGGAGAGCAGAAGGCAATGGAAGTACTTTAAGGTACTTAAAGATGAAAAAGGCCTGTCAATCTAAAATTATCTATTTCAGTAAACATATTTTTCAAAAATAAAGGAAAGCAACTAAATATTCAGATAAATTAAAATGGAGACAATGGCCGGGCGCGGTGGCTCAAGCCTGTAATCCCAGCACTTTGGGAGGCCGAGGCGGGTGGATCACGAGGTCAGGAGATCGAGACTATCCTGGCTAACATGGTGAAACCCCGTCTCTACTAAAAATACAAAAAAAAACTAGCCGGGCGTGGTGGCGGGCGCCTGTAGTCTCAGCTACTTGGGAGGCTGAGGCGGGAGAATGGCGTGAACCCAGGAGGCGGAGTTTGCAGTGAGCCGAGATCACGCCACTGCACTCCAGCCTGGGAGCACAGCAAGACTCCGTCTCAAAAAAAAAAAAAAAAAAAAAAATGGAGACAATTTGTTGCCAGCATAATCACACTACAAGAAATGCTCAAGTAAGTTATTCAGGCTGAGGGGAAACAATACCAGACAGAAGACATTAAAAATACACACACAAATACTTTCTTAAAGGACTATCGACATCTTAAATCAAAAACCATTATAGCATATAGAAGGGTATATAACATATGTAGACGTAAAATACATGACAATAGATCACAAAGAGAAAGAGATGGGGTTAATAGAATTATACAATTATTGAGTTATTACATTATTCACAAAGTAGCATAATATAAGTAACAACTTTATTTGAAGGTAGGATGTAAATCAAGGTGCACAGATAATTTATATAGCAAGCTCTAAAAAAATTAACACAAAAAGCATAGGCAAAGTCAATAGAGATAAAAATTAAATACTAAAAGAGTACTTGGGTAACCAAAAGGAAGTCCAGCTTAAAAGAATAGAGAAACAAAGAAGAGATAGAACAATAAAAAACAAATGCCAAGATGAAAGATTTAAATCCAACTCTATCTTAATTACATTAAATGTAAATAGACTAAATACCATGTAAAAAGTAAAGATTGTCTGACTGGATAATGGGGCAAGACCTAACTATGTATCATTTACACATAATGCCCTTGAAATACAAAAACATAGAGAAGCTGAAATTGAAAGAATGAAAAGCTATACAATGCAAACACTAAACAAAATATGTTGTGACTATATTAATACCTGATACAATAGATTTCAAGACAAACAATATTACTAGAGGTAAAGACAAGCAACTTACAATAATAATTAAAGAAAAGGTCAATTCATCAGGAAACTGTGACAATCTGAAACATATGTGTACTTAATAGCAAAACCAGACAAATCATGGAGTCCAAGATATTGCTCCCTTGCAAAACCCAACCACCAAAAATAGTATCATAAGCTTCATTTGTAATTGTAACTCTCACTCCTCCTTGTTGTTTTTTAGCTGAGAGATAAAAATAATTCTATAGATCAATGTTTGTGTACCTCTAGCTTCATTTACCCACGTCCCTTTCTGGGAAAGAGATAAACAAATATCTATTCATTCAATACACATTTATCGAGTGCTTACTAGCTATATGAGTATACAAAGCCTCTATTTTGTGCTATGCTCTGTGATGGGTGGTAGGAAATCAGTGAGTAACTAACACAGCCCCTTATGATTAAAGTATCCATAGACTAGTTGAGAATCCAGAGTAAATACATGCTATTACACCCTGAGATGCATGCAATAATGGGAAGACATGTGCAAATATTTTGATGCAAATTTTTAGGAAAGCATACTATATGGGTCCTATGAAGCCAAAGGTATTACTGTTAAAATTTACTTTCAAAGAATCTCATTGCTATCTTTGATATGACAGCCTCTCTGGGTCTCAGCTTTGTCATGTACTAAAGGAAGAGCTTGGGAGGCTATATTCCTTTTTCTCTATCCTTACTATGTGCAGTATGTAAATTGTGACATACCATTTCCCTCGAGGATTCATGTTCCATATCATTGTGTTAGGCACGTGAACCAATAAGGATTGTATGGACAGAACATATGCCATCTGCATGTTTAAGGAAACAAATTTGTGGATATCTAACTTACAATGGAATCCAGTAGGATCTTGTATTCTTTAATATATCATCTAATGTAATGGCATTAAATTAAATATGGTATTTGTGGAGAGACATTCAGTTAATCTTCTCCGCTGGAAAAACAGTCCACACATGACTAGAAGGAGAGAGACAAAATATTACTTGGGGAAACAAGCAATTATATCATGAAGAGAGGGAAAGAAAAACAAATTTTATTTCTTCATTCAATCTCCTGATTTTTATCCAATGAATGACTTTCTTGGCAAACAATGACACACAGAATGTTCATTAAGAGAGCCTGGCAGCTTGCGCTTGAATTCTTTTCAAATGTTTAGTGTGCTGCAATCCAATTAAATGATACAGGAAGGCATTAAAAAGCATGGAATAATACCACGGAGAGTGCCCTGGTAACAGGAAACAACAAAGACCGGAACCAGGGGCCCAGGTTCAAGGCGAGGCTCCTCTCTCTTGATGAGCAGAGGACCTTTTGTTTGTGTTGGCCAATATTGTCAAATCAGTCACTCCAAACCCAGTAAGTGAGGTGATGAGAGACTTACTTTTGATTTAAGTACCAGGCAAATCAAGTACCAGTGTCAGGCCTCTGAGCCCAAGCTAAGACATCATATTCTCTTTGACTTGCAGGTATACATCCAGATGGCCTGAAGCAAGTCAAGAATCACAAAAGAAATGAAAATGGCCAGTTCCTGCCTTAACTGATGACATTCCACGATTGTGATTTGTTCCTGCCCCACCTTACCTGAGCGATTAACCTTGTGAAATTCCCTCTCCTGGCTCAGAAGCTCCCCCACTGGGCACCTTGTGACCCTGCCCCTGCCCACAAGAGAAATACCCCCTTTGACTGTGATTTTCCACTACCCACACAAATCCTATAAAACTGCCCCACCCCTATCTTCCTTGCTGACTCTCTTTTCGGGCTCAGCCAGCCTGCACCCAGGCGATTAAAAAGCTTTATTGCTCACATGAAACCTGTTTGGTGGTCTCTTCACAGGGACACGCGTGACAACCAGGACCATGCAAAACTCATTCTTGGCCAAAAGACGTTCTAGGTGAACAAGGAAGAGATGTAATCAGAAAAACAAGAGGGATGAAATAAAAGTGTAGACCAGTAAGGGAGCTGAGGTGGCATGGTATGAACAAATTGAAGAAGAATGAATGAAAATGAAAATTAAATAAAGCAGAGAGGGAGGGAGGGCAACTGCAGGAAAGAGCAGGTGGAATGATTGACAGCCAATGGTGTGCTGGTAAAATTTAACAACCAGCTCTGCGAGAAAAACCAAAGTCATTATTTGTAGCATTTGCTTATTTCTGTGGTATAAATAATCCCAGCGTGGCTGATTCCACGCTACCAACAAGGATGTCACTAAATATGGAGCTGGAAAGAGATATGCAATAGTAGCACACCATTATAATGCATTTCTACTGGCTACCTATTTACAATAGATGTAAATAACTTCAAGTGCATAAGTAGTAGTGAAGTAACCAGGAGGTGACGGATGCATTTGGCGTATTAATTACCTTTGTTTTCAATATAAGTGTTGTTTCATATAATTTAATTTTTAACAAAGGCTGTTAAACAGGCTTCCAAAATTCCCGATAATTTAACATTTGGGCTCTTAGAAACCATCTAGGTTTAAACTGAATTCAGTTTAAACTGAAGACTGGTAAGCTATCAGGTAACATTTGACCCTTAGCAGTTAGGTTGGCTTCTCTGGACTTCGGGACAGGGTTGGGGGGAGGAGTGATAATGGTGTGGGTGTGGAGATTCTCAAAGGAGCAGAAGTATTACTCTGCTGCCTTATGGTACAGCACGACTTCTTTAATGAAGAGCCTGTAGGCTCTTCATTCATTCATTCATTCTTCCAGATTCTGACTCCAGTAAGTTGGATTACATGTCCTTTCTCTTTATGGCCTTATGTCATTGTATATATCGTGATCTGGCATTTTTCACACTGTACTCTAATTTGGTTTATCTTTCCCATTTGGAAGCCATCTGAGGGCAGAGCCTGCAAGAAGCCTTATCTTTGCTTACCATGTGACTGGTCTAAAGCAAAGCATTCACAGATAATTTTTGAATGAATAAGTCACTACCGTAACTTGCTTCTATCCTGTTTGTGATAGGCATCAGTAAGAGATTTTCTATTTACTCCATCTTGCAGGATGTGTTAAGCATATCAGAGTGAGAGGACCATGGGCTTTGGAATCAAATAGCTCTTGCTGAAATGCAAGCTTCTTGACTCTGGGACTCAACTTCTGGGAGCCTCATTTAAAGGGCAGTCCACCTTGTAGAGTTGTGAGAGAAAATTAAGACAGCACACGTAAAAGTGTCTAGCAAGAGAATAACAACAGCTATAGTAGTTAACATTTATTAAATGTTAACTATGTACCACTCATTGCTATAACCACTTTATATGTATTAACTCATTTAATAACCCATAGTAACACTAGTAGGCAATATCTACCATTAGCCCCATTTGACAGAAAGGAAACTGAGACCCGATGATGACTTATAACTTGCCAAAAATGTACACACAGTTCACGAGGGACACAGCTGAAGTTCTGAACCAGGTTCTCTCACTCCGGAGACGAAGTTCTCTTTCATCATATCAAAATGCTTTTACCCAGAGGATAAATACATGTCCAAAGGCCTATAATAGGATGATACATATCACCATACCACCTGCCTCCCAAACATCTTGTCAGTGTGAAACTGCCAACCTCTGTCCAATCTGTACTGCAGTTCCATTGCCCTCACCATATTTCAGAAGTCAGATTTCTTTCCTTATGTCCAAACCTCCACTTTCACTATGCTTCTCACTGAGATCCTGTGGATTCTTATATAGAACCTATGCTCTTACAACACCTGGCATAATATTTTATGAATGAAAGCATTAAAGTTTAATGATTTTTTTTTTTTTTTACTTTTTAATGCTTTCCCAAAAAATTTAGATGACTTAAAACATTTACAGTAAAATAGTGATAAAACAAAGTGAGGTGGTTGAAACCAGAAATATGTGACTAGAAACAGAAAACAGAAATAGAAAATTTATAACAGGTAAATATATATATGTATATATGTATGCACACACGAATCGTAAGGGTTATGTGATTGTTGTGGTTGAACTTCAAAAAAACTATCTACCTACTACCTACCATTCAGCTTCCTTGCAGCCAAAAAAAAAAAAAAAGGCATGTACGACTTTAAAAAAAAAATTCTAATTATCAGTTTAAAAAGGAGGAGAAAAGACATCCCTAGAGATCCTCTGGTGGATGAAATTTTATAATTTTATATATGGAGCAGGGACAGGAGAAACGATCATCTTAAAAATTAGCACTAGAGTAAACACAGCTTCAGATATGATTCTAATCTCATGAACCTTGTGATAAATGTCAAATGATTTGAGGAATATCCACATAAAATTAGGGGAACCAATTCTATTGTAAATATTGAAGACACTAGCCAGTCCACCTTTGCTTCAAAGTAGAAGCATAAAGAATATCTCAGTCCTGAATACCTCTACATTGTTACATTACTCCGGCTTGATACCTTATTTTGAGATGGAAAAGAAGATCTAATGCTCTCCCTGTCTTCATGGGCAAACCATTCATTCTGCAATAATGCCCAGATTTGGGTAATATAATCATCCAGGAGTGCTCTGAAATGAAATTATAGGACTGGACTGGATTGGAGTTTCAATGCAGACTTCAGAAGTGGCTCTGCGCTGAAAATTACTTGCCGCCCTTTGCAATGGTGGCAGTTAAATAACTCAAGAAGAGGTCCCTCGGAGAAAAATCAATACACACCAAATTGCAAAAATGTGGATGCAATTTGTGGGGAAAGTGGATTTGATGTGAGTCTGTGTTGGCTGCCAGCATGAAGACACTCTCAAGGTAGATTAAAGCCTGTTGCAGCTCTTCCTTCCAAGTGCTGGGCTGGTCTCTTCCTTGTCCTGCAGATCCCATTGACTTTTCAGCTCAACCCTGCTCCAGGCTATGGGATCAATTAGGCCCTGAGGAGGGAGCCCTGTTGTGGCTTCAGCCATACTTGACCATAGGCATCACACCCTCCTGGTTCATAAGAGAAAGCTCATGCTGTGAAGTAGTAGGAACATTTTCCTTGTGTTTTGCCTTACGTCTTGGCTCTAAGAACAGGAGTCCTGTTGTGTTCCTCGTTTAGGAACCTGCCCACCAGTCTCTAGGAGAAGGCTTTGCTTGCCCTTGCTCTCCTACTAGTGCCATGTGCTGGTGGAATCAGCCTTTGAAAAGTGTAAATGAGATAATATGTCTCTCTTCTGAAACTTCGCAAAGGCCTCTCGTATTGAGAGGCCTTGGACTCTGTAAGGTCTTGTGTGACCTGGATCCTCGCTGTGCTGCAAAATCATGTTACAAAAACTCTTTTCATTCAGGCTTTACAGAGTCTTCTCATTTTCTGTAATAATCCCAGATGCTGCCACAGGTATTTGCATCAACTGTGTTATCTGCCTGAAATGCTCGTCGCCAAGCCTCCTGCACAGCTAGCTCCTTTATATCCTCAGGCTTCATCTTAAGGGTATCTCCTAAGCCAAGCCTTTCCTGACCACCTTTTCTAAAGTAGCACTCCTCCCTTGTAATTTCTGCCACTGCATTAATTTCCTAACCTCAAGCTGCAATAATTGTATTTAATTGTGTCCACATTTATTGTCTATCTTTCCTACAACAATATAAATAACATGAGGGCAGGGAAAATATCTACTTTTTCACAGCTGTATTCCCAGTGCCTAGCATTGTATCTAGGTCATAACAAGTGAAAAATATATTTTTATAGAATGAATGAATGAATCATGAACTAATGAATGATTTAGTACCCTGCAGCTACCTACCTAGTTGCCTGAAGTTACCATTTGTAGAATCTATTGTCTTAATAGGATTCTACTGTTATATTTTGTTGTACATTCTTGATAACACTCAGCC
Organism: Theropithecus gelada; assembly: GCF_003255815.1. Lineage (NCBI taxonomy): Eukaryota > Metazoa > Chordata > Mammalia > Primates > Cercopithecidae > Theropithecus > Theropithecus gelada. The sequence continues at coordinate 85,452,535 of NC_037668.1, forward strand.
ATAGTGCTACCCATTGTCTACATCAATGTTTTTTCAAGCTTTTCAGGGTGCAGTGGATTTAAAATGCAATCTTACGATGAAATCCAAAAGATAAAACTGGTGAAAATGGGTATGCATGAATGAAAGGACTCAAGCTTCCCTTTGCTGCCTTTGGATACTTCTGAAAAACCTGGAGTCCTGGAGGCATGGCTTGGAAACCTGTAGCAGCAGTTGCTGTATCCACTCTATGGTTTGCTTTCCCGGCTAGACTTCTGTTTGCAAACAGCTAAGCCTGTCTTCCTTTGATCAGCAAACATTAGCTCCACAGTAGACTGTGGTCTGACTTCAACTTCTCCTGCTGTGTTCCAGCACTGCCATTAATTGATCCATGTCCCACTAAATCACAAAATATATCATCCAGTCCCTGATTTGGAACAGTTGGTCAGTGAACTTGATGGCAAGCCAGTGACAAATCCCTCAACTGATCCATGACAAACTTTGTGAGTCAGCTAGTGCCAAGAAAGCAGGACAGATTTCTGTAAAAGGATTTTGACAGATGGGATCATTCGAATCAGTGTTATTGTCTTAAAATGTATCTGATGCACCCACAGTGAGGCTTCTGAGGACCTTGACAGAATCTGAAGTTGAAATTGTACTGAAAAAGCATATGCTCAGCAGATTCCTAATGTCAGCAAAGTCTCTCCTCATTATTGCTCTGGTTCCCAACAAAAAGAGGCCCACTTAGTCAACCTGCCTGAGGCAGTATCTCAATAAACCAATAAACCTAATACATGTCCTGGAGGCCTTGGAGCTCTGACATCCAGGTTAAAAAAAAAAAAAAAAAAATGAGTGAATTGGAAGTCCTTCCTACTTACTCTTAAAATCTGGTGGTAGGTCCATGAGAAAAAAAAAAAAAAAAAAAAAAAAAAAAGGTCGAACTCTGTCTTCCTCTCCAAACTCCTTTCCAGCGTGGCTTACCTCTCCCTTTCTGCTGCCCCAGTCCCACTCCCCCCGCCAACCAGCCTAGTACATTGTTCTATCTCTCCATGCTTCTGTTCCCGTGGTACCCATAGTTTGGAATGTAGAGACCCAGATCATGTCCCAAAGCATGGGGAATTGTGCCATGTCAGGCCTGGCACCAGATGCTGGGGATGCAGAGGTGAACAACAGACAGCCCTGCCCTTGGCAAGTGGTCTGGAGTTCAAGTGTGGTCTGGAGTTCTAAGTATCAAATTCCTATCAGATTTTAAAGACCTAGTATGAAAAAATGAGAATATAAAAAAGCTAAACAATAATTTTTAAATTAATCCTATGTTGAAATGATGTCAGATAGACTATGTTAGATAAAATACATTATTCAAATTAACTTTGTTTCTTTTTATCTTTTAAATGTGGCTACTAGAGATTGTAGAATTATACATGTGAGTCACATTATATTTTTACTGGACAGAGCTGCTCTAGCAGACTGGTTCCCAAACCTGCCTGGTCATCTGAACCACCTTCAGAGCTTTTCCAAAAGAGAGATTCCGGGTCTCAATTCTCTGGAAATTCTGAATTATTAGATTCAGAATTGAGGCTCCAGAGTCTATTTTTGGTGATGCTCTTCAGGCTATCCAATGGCTACGATCACCCCAGGCTGAGACAAGAGTCCACATATTACCTTGGGCTTTACTCTATTGCAGTGATACCAACACTCACTGTATATCAAAATCACCTGGAGAGATTTTTTTTTTAAGTTAGCCTTCCATCTTTAAGATCTGGATTCAATTTTAGGGAAAGAGCCCAAACTTTTTTTTCAAAAAAGCTCCTAGGTGATTCTTAAGTGCAGCCTGGGATAGAAACCCCAGTGCTTTTCATATGCATTCTGGTTTCCATGCACAGGTACTTCTCTTCTTCATTAGACTATAAGTTCTTTGAAGGCATCTTCTTTGTCACCAAATCTCTTCTTTCTAACAATAGTGGTGTCTTAGTCTATTTTGTGTTGCTATAAGGAGCATCTGAGGCTGAGTAATTTATAAAGAGAAGAGTTTATTTGGCTCACAATTCTGCTGGCTGGAAGACTGGGCATCTGGTGAGGGCCTCTGGCTGCTTCCACTCGTAGTGGAAGGTGAAGGGAAGCTGGAGTGTGCAGAGATCATGTGGCGGGAGGGAAGGCTAGGGGGGCATGCGAGGCTTTTTTTAATAACCAGCTCTCATTGGAACTAAGGGTGAGAACTCACTCACCTTAAGGGAGGGCATTAATCTATCCATGAGGGATCTGCCCCAGTGACCTAAACACCTCCCACTGGCCCCACCTTCAACACTGGGATCAAATTTCAACATGAGGTTTGGAGGGGTCAAATGGCCAAACCATAGCAAGTGACTTCCGGCTTATGGCTGAAAGAAGAGATCACACTTCACTCCTCATAGTTTGACATTTTCTTAATGTTTTCCTGGCTTAAACTGGCTCCTGTTTCTACCTCTGGCTTTTATTGTGTTTATTCTTTGGCCCATGTACTTTTCCTGAGCAGCTAGCATTCCTAGCATCCTGCCAGAGGGAATAGAAGAACTGTTGGACACAGTTGAGGAGACTCAAGTTCCTCATCACATCCTGTAAGGTCTTCTACTTCTGGGATTGGGCCCTGCCTCCCTCCCTGGTCTTATTTCCTGCAAAACAAAAACTCCCTGGAATTTTGTCCAGCAGCAGGAAGAGTGCTCTCCCAGTTTATCATGATTGCTATCCACACCAATCCCTTTTACTCTGAAGGGTGAAGAAATGCAAGCTTTAGAAAAGAAAGACCTGGAGATGGAAGCTTGGAGTTGCATTTATCCTCAGCTACCTTCTCTACCTTGAGCCCAAGTACTGTTACTCAGTACATGAGAACAGAGAGCAGGGTCCTCTGCCCTCCAGCCAGTTGTCAGAAGATCTATGTTTCAGGCCCATTGCTGCCACTGATGGCCTTGGGAGTTAAACTTCCCCTCTCTGTACTCACTTTACTCATCTATTATATCAGGAGGGCAGAGCAGCAAACAGAAGTTCTATATTCATTACCATTAAGACAATGAGATTCTTTTGAGCCCACTCACCCACACTACAACTCTCAAACCCTCCAGTCACAAAGACCTAAGGAGCATCTGCCATGTGCAGGCAATGAGTTGCATGCTTGGGATACAGCAGGGAACAAGGGGCAAAATGCTAAGAACTTGCTTCAAAATTGCAGCCTTAGCATTTCAATTGTGATACCTTCCTTCCTTTGAGAACCTTGCACACCTCCCTTCTCTTACGTTGCTCCCTCAGACCTCAGATAAGCTGTTCTCAAATATTCAAGGGATGCTTCAGTTTTCTTGGGATGCAGTGGGAAGAATCAATATCAGCTCAGCCAATGTAGACCAAGTATGTCTAATTAATGACCAGAATGCTGATTGTCTTCAAAAAATATTGTAGAATGAACATTTCATCATCCCATTGTTGCCTTGGGTGACTACATGAATTGGGAAAACAAACAAATGAATAAAAATTACTGAGAAGCTTTAAAATAACACAATCTAAAATAGTAGGGGAGTGTGTTTTTCTAGATTTGAAGTACGGGATTCAATTGTAATACTGAAAGAATAAACTTGCTGATTCAAGCACTTATTTTATAAAGACTATTTCCTGCTACCATTCAAAGCTGTGGCAAAAATAATAATGTAGATTTCAAATTATTTTGAGTCACTGCATGTGTAATTGACAAGGAAGTGAGGAAGTGGGTATCTTTTGTTAACTAAGAAATTACCTTTCTTCTATAAATTCTCCAAGAATCCAGAGGACAGAATGTTTAGCCAAATAAATCTGATTGTAACAGAAACCTTTGAGCTACTTTGTAAAATTACTTGTTTTTTTTTCTTCTGCCAAAGGGGGAAATCTACTTCTGAATGAATGAATGGGTAATTGAAAATATGATAGGATTACAGAAGACAATAAAAATAAATGTAATTTAAAAAGCCCAAAGATCATCTCCAACTTGTACATAAATAATTGAAGCTACGTGAGGTGAGTAATGAGAGGAAAGTCTTTCTTCCTCACAGCAAACTTGGGCACACTGACAAGGTAGTCCAGAGCTTGCAGTGATGGGGAAAGGTACTGCTGACATAAACCCAAATAGATGAGGGCCAGGCCTAATTAGTTTTCCAGCGCGAAGACTAATTAGTAAGGCTGTCCCTTAATAAATAGATGCCACATTTTGGTGGCCATGCAAAACTAGGAGGCCCAAAGTGTTGACAAGAATAAGTGGAACGTACATGTCCTAGAGAGGGATTAGCACATTTATTGAATATCTACTATGGGCCAAGCTCTGGCCCATGATTTTTTAAAATTGTAGTATTACTTCCATCTACTCTTCTAAAGGCAGATTTAATTTTTGCCACTTTATGAACAACAGGTATATGAAAAAATGTTCAACATAACTAATCAATAGGGAAATGTGAATCAAAACCACAATATGGTATCATCTTACCCCAGTTAGAATGGCTATTATCAAAGAGACAAAAAAATAACCAATGCCGGCAAGGATGTGGAGAAAAGGAACCTCTTATACACTGTTGGTGGGACTGTAAATTAGTACAACCACTATGGAAAACAGTATGGAGATCTCTCCAAAAACTAAAAATAGAACCACCATATGATCCAGCAATCCCACAACTAGTATTTATCCAAAGGAAAGCAAATCAGTATATCAAAGGGATACCTTCACTCCTGTGGTTATTGCAGCACTATTTACAATAGCAAATATCTGAAACCAACTTAGGTGTCCATCAATGGATGAATGGATACAGAAAATGTAGTATATTTACAAAGTGGAATACTACTTAGCCATAAAAAAAGAATAAAATCCTGTCATTTGCAGCAACATGAATGGAACTGAGGCTCATTATGTTAAAGTTAAATAAGCCAAGCACAGAAAGACAAATGTCATAAGTTCTCATTCATATACAGAAGCTCATAAGCTGATCTCATGGTAGAAAGTAGCATGATAGTTACCAGAGGCCAGGAGGGGAATGTGTGTAGCGGGTAGGGGGAATGAAGACAGGTGGGGTGAGGGGTACAAACATACATTTAGACAGAAGGAAAAAGTCCTAATGTTCAATAACACAGTAGACTGAATACAGTTAACAACAATGTACTGTATATTTCAAAAATAGCTAGAAGAGGGGATTTGGAATGTTCCAACACAAAGAAATGATAAATGCTCGAGGTGATGAAGATCCAAAACACTCTGACTTGATCATGACACATTCTATGCATATATCAAAATATCACATGTGCCCCATAAACATGTACAAACATCATGTTTCAATAAAAATGTGAAAAATTCCTATTCTGTGGAAACTGAGGCTCAAAGAGGTTTAAACATATCTTTCTTCATAGTGCCAGTATAACAGAGGTGGCTTTCTGAGACCCACATCTAGGTTTGTAGAGCCTAAGGAAACACCCTGCTCCCCTCAACAATGCTTTTGTTTATGAGATATGTACTTAGTTTTTGAATATAAGCACTTTCATCAGGGAAAGAAGATGTAACAAATTGGGTTTTGGGTAGGCAAGATGAGGTGATATTTGGGTCTATGTTTGCTTTGGGCCTTAGAATAAAAACAAGGTAATTAACATTTGTTGAACCCAAAACTGGTATTAGGTACTATTTCAGATAATCCTAACAACCATAGTCCTACTAACTTGCCAACATGCCAACAGCACCAGTAGTCATTGTTAAATACTGCTATTTTCTGGCCTCAGCGAAGTAAAATAACTTTCCTGAGGTTGCACAGCTCCTAAGGGGCAGAAATGGGTTTAAACTGCAGGGGACTGTGCAAGAGTGAACATGTGGAGATGGATCAGAGGACAGCCTAGGGTGGGGGAGGCTGTGTGCAAGGCACAGATGAATGGAAGTGTCCAGGGCATATTTGGGAAATATTCCCATTTTACTAATGAGTTAACTATGATCCAAAAAGGTAGAATCACTTGCCCAAATAGAAAAATGTATGTGATTAAGTAAGATAATTTCTGAGAAAGTGCCCAAGGCAGCAGCTAGCTCTCTGGGAGTATAATAAATGTTACACTTTTATTCATAAGTGTTATTTTTCTTCCTCCTGAAACCACTCAGTACACAGCCAGAACCAGGGCTTAAATCCAAGTTAAACCCAAAAGGAAATCCTTTTTGGACAGCATGGTGTGGATGGGTTTGGTTTATTCTGAGATTGTGCTGAGGAGCCTATTACCAGGCCTGGCAGTGGGCCACACCCCCCAGGATACCACCCAAAGATGTCAGGAAAGGAGACTTAGAAGGGTTGGAGGGGTGGGAATTGGGGGCAGGAAGTGAGCACGGTTGAAAGCATAAGGTCTATACTAGGTGGACCAAGACGGTGAAAATGAGGGCATTCCAAGCAGAGGGAACAGCACAGACCAAGAGTTCAATAGAGCTTAATGTATAAACAAAGGAGGTGCAGGAGAGGCTGGAAAACTACATGGGAGTCAAGCCAGAGACCTGAGGTTTATCCAGGGTCAATTGCAACCATTAAGCAGTTCCTTAAGCAGGGCAAGCTAAGGATGCTCAGTTTTTCATTTTAAACATTTACTATGTTTAGGGTAAATATTCCTGTTCATAGGAGTCAGCCTCAAAGATGGCCCAAATGATGCCTGCTGCTCCTAGTGTTCATATTCTCATGTAATCCTCTCTCACAATGTATCAGGGTTGGTCTGTGTGACAACAGAATGTGGCAGAAGAGATGATGTATCACTTCTGAGATTAGGTAATAAAAAGCCCTGCAGCTTCCACCTCTGTCTGTGTCTCTCCCACTCTCAGATCACTTGCTCTGGGGGAAGCCAGTTGCCATGTTCTTGAGCAGCCTATGGAGAGCTTAATGTGAAGAGGAACTAGAGCCTTCTGCCAACAATTCTGGAAGTGAGCTTGGAGGCATATCCTTTAGCCTAGTCAAGCTTTCGGGTGACCGTAGCCCCAGCTAACATGCAAACCAAGAGATCCTAAAACAGAACCACCCAGCTAAACTGATCCTGGACTCCTAACCCTTAGTAATCATGTGAAATAATTAAGGATTGTTGTTAAGTTTCATGATTTTCTACATAAGAATAGATAATACACTGTCGAAGGGCAAGGAAACAGATTCAGGCAGATGAAATGGTTTAGGCAAAACCACATAGCTTAGTAATCAGGCCCTGGTTTTGCTCTTCGGTCTGTCTGACTTCAAATCCACTCCTTCCCCCATGTCATGCTGTTTCTGCAATTCTCCTGAGTGATATACCAGAGATCAAGTTCTAAGCACAATCATGTCCATCCAACTCATTAGCAATGTCTTAGGTTCCTATTAGGGACTGAGCTATGCAGCAAGTGGTTACCCTTGTCATATCTTAGATAAACTAAACATTGTACTTGCCTTCCATCTTTTTATTAGACAAATGGGCATATAAAAAACAAACTGTAATAAAAGCTGATAATGTAAAATAGAGTAAACATGCAAAGGCCTGAGAAAATAATGAGAAAGTAGTAACTGACTCTGTCGGTTAAAGACTTAGAGAAGATTCCATGGGGAAGGTAAATTTGGACCTGGGCCAAGCAGAAAACGATTTGAATAGAAGGAATGGCATTGCTGAGCAGAGAAAACCATAGCAGCAAATAAATAGTACTACAAAACTACTAAGCATATTTAGGAAATTGTTAATGCTTTTTATTGCAATAAAAAGAACATATAGCCAGATGTGGTGGCACACACCTATAATGCCAGCACTTTGGGAGGCCAAGGCCAGAGGATTGATTGCTTGAGGCCAGGGTTCAAAACCAGCCTGGGCAACATACCAAGGCCCCATCTCTACAAAAAAATTTAAAAATTAGCCAGGCATGGTGGCATGGACCTGTAGTCCTAGCTATTCAGGAGGCTGAGGTGGGAGGATCACCTGAGGTGAGAGCCTAGGAGTTTGAGGCTACAGTGAGCTCTGATCATATCACTATACTCCAGCCTGGGCAATACAGCAAGACTTCATCTCTAAAAATAAAATAAAAAGAACGAATACATACACTTACAGAACTGGAAGGATCCAACCATGAATGAGAATATGCATTTATGTCTGACTAAACACTCAGATTTGTGTGTGGCTAGTCACTGGCCTTAAGAATCAGATTAGCAATTCAACATTTTAATTCCTATGGCATCCTATTTTCATAATAGAACTGTAGGTGCTTTGCTAGTCACTTTCATACATATTATTTTATTTAGCTTGTGTAATTTGTTAATCCCTACTTTATAGATAAGAAGATTAAAGGCTAACAAAAGTTAAGTAATTTGCAAGGAGTTTTCCTACTAGTGATGACTGGGTTGGGTTGTCTGAGATCTCTGTACTTTCTGATACATACTTTGTCCTTCTAGATTATTGCAGTCACTCCCTAATTAGCCTCCAACTTTTATCCCACACTCTATTCCCACATAACAACCAGAGTGGTCCTTATAAAACATATGGCAGATGACTCCATGCCTGATATGGTTCAGATGTGTGTTCACCCAAATCTCACCTTGAATTGTAGTTCCCATAATCCCCATGTGTCATGGGAGGGTTCCAGTGGCAGGTAATTGAATCATGGCAGTGGTTACCCCTGTGCTGCTGTTTTCATGATAGTGAGTGAGTTCTCACAAGACCTGATGATTTTACAAGGGGCTTTTCCCTCTTTGCTAGGCACTTTTCCTTCCTGCCATCATGTGAAGAAGGATGTGTTTGCTTCCCTTTCCATTGTGATTATAAGTTTCCCCGAGGTGATTGTAAGTTTCCTGAGACCTCCCCAGCCATGAGGAACTGTGAGTCAATTAAAATTTATAAATTACCCAGCCTTGGGCAGTTCTCTATAGCAGTGTGGGAACGAACTAATATAATGCCTCTCCTCAAATCTTCCAAGGTACTATCTTAGAATGAAATCCAAATCACCTCCCATGGCCCACAGGGCCCTGTGTGACCTGACTCCTGGCTTCCTCTCTTATCCCATTCCTGGCTTTTTGTTTCCTCAGTCTCTAGGCCTGAACTGCACTGGCCTAGAATGTTTTTTTCCAGGTATCCACATGACTGTCATTCTACATTCATGTCTGCTTAAATGACAACTCACTGGAAGGCCTTCCCTGACTGCCCAATCTAATACAGATCACTGACCCAAGCCCCAGCACTCCAGTCCTTTTCTATCCTCCTAGTCTGCCTTATTTTTCTCTACCACACTATCTACCTCTCACAATATTCTTTTATTCCTTTACTAGTTTTTTAATCTGTGAGCTCCATCAGGGCAGGAGGCTTTGTCTGCATTGTTCACTGCTATTTAGAATGACTGATCTGTCTCAGTTTTTCTAGGGCTTTCTGGTCTTAGTACTAGAAGTTCCATGTCCTGGGAACTTCGCTCAGTCCTGGACAAACCAGAACAGTTGGTCAACCTATTGCTTTTCCCCCTTCAGATGTTGGGCTCAAGGCCCTGGTTCCTGGGTGACCCAGCCTGTCACACTATCATGTATGATACCCACTGAAGACAGAACAAGTAATGATAATAAGTCATCTAGTTACCTTCTCTGGAAACTTTCTTCAAGCCTTCCTTCCAATAAAAATTCATAGCTTCTTCCCCTTGGCTCCCACCTCATGTTATTAATTAATACCTTCATTTTACTATTAATTAATACCTTTGTTTTGCATTCTGGTTGGTTCTACTTGTCTCTCAGACATCCACTAGGACTGTACACTCCTGGAAGACAGGTGCTCCACTTTTGTGCCCCTCAAATACTTCGTAAATTATAGATGCTCAATAAATTTTTATTGAAATGAGTATTTGTATAAACCTAGAGGAATACTCCAGAATAAAGATTTCATAATAAAGTCATTGTTCTCCATGAATAAAAATTACTCCTAAGAGTCCAGCTGGCAGAGGAGATGTGTTTCCAGGAGTGCTGGGATGCTTCAACATGAAAGGAATGGGCAAAGCTAAGAGCTGAGCAGAAGGGAGTATGAGTGTGTGTGTGTGTGCATGTTTGTAGAAGTTGGGGGACAGATAATGGGGAGAGAAGAGAAGGCAATCAGCCCACGAAGCAGAAGTAGAAACACAGATGAGCAAAAGAGTCATGGAAACAAAGAAAGATTGAATAAATAATTCAAGACAGGTCCTAAGGCTCCTGGTTAAGGTGTCTGTTGAAGCATTGTGTATAAAACTAGCCACTTGAAAAATATCTAAAAGGAGAACATGTCTTAACATAGCAAGGTCCATCCTGGCTAACATGGTAAAACCCCACCTCTACTAAAAATACAAAAAATTAGTTGGGTGTGGTGGCGGGCACCTGTAGTACCAGCTACTCAGGAGGTTGAGGCAGGAGAATGGTGTGAACCCAGGAGGTGGAGCTTGCAGTGAGCCGAGATCACGCCACTGCACTCCAGCCTGGGCAGCAGAGTGAGACTCCATCTCAAAACAACAACAACAAAAACAAAAACAGCAAGGTCTTCATCACGTATTTTAAGTAGAAAAAAGCAGGTGGTAAAATATAATATGCAGTGTGATTTTGGCATCATGGTTAAGACCACAGGCTCTGAAGCCTGACCATTTGAATCCCAGCTCAACCACTTGCTCACTGTTTGATCTTAGGCAAAGTACTTACTGTTTAAGCCTTAGTTTTTTTTTTTAATCTTTAAAATGAGAATAATAATAGTATCCCCTTTACAAGACGTTTTGAGAATTAATTGACTTGATACATGAGCAAACGCTTCATACTGTTAGAGCATTATCACCATATGGGCCTATAAGGGAGAAGACAGTCACTCCCTGCATAATGTTTTCAGCCAGTGACAGACTACACATAAAATGGTGGTTACACCTTATGGACTAGGTGTGAAGTGAGCTACACCATCTAGGTTTGTGCAACTACAGTCTGTAATGTTTACACAATGATGAAATCACCTAAGAACCCAGCGCATATCCCTGTCATCAAGTGATGCATGACTGTATATATGTGTCTACATATGCACATGGGCAGAATACAGAATGTAAGGATATTAATAGTGATGGGAGATTACGGGTAATTAAAATTTTCTCCTTTATGCTTACCTGAAGGTTCAAATTTTCTCTATTTAAAATGTATTCATAGTATTTTTTAAATGAAAACAAAAATAAAACACAAAAAAAGGAACTGAGATGGGTATCAGGATTTGGAGTACAAAGCTAGGAAATGAAAAAACCAGATGTGAGGCCAAGAGAAAAATAACAAAAGAAGGCAAGAGGGAGAGAGAGCAGTCAAGGCCAAGACCCCAGGCAACCAGTTATCTATGACTGGCTTCTTTGCTTACAATGAGATGGGTGACCACAGCTGAAAGGCATAGACAACAGTTACCCAACTGAAGTACTATCTTAAGAACATTAAGCATGTGTATTGGGTGAACTGGCTCAACAATCTTTTTATAATCTGGGTTAATTTTTTAAGTTTCTTTCTTTAAAAGAGTACCTAAAATTTAAAGCTTCTTTTAATTTGAATCTCTTTAGAAGAACTACTAAATTGAGATATTTAATTCTTCTAAAGGAAATCTTTTTAAAACTGCAGCTTGGCTTAATTTAGTAATTTCACTTACAGAATAAAGGATCAGTTGCAGGACTTGTTTTCTGCCAAGATAGTAGGTACTGAGAACTTTGAGCAAAGTGAACAGCTGATGTTACCAAAGCACAATGGTCTCACTTCATTTGAGTCTCTTCAGAAGAACCCCAGAGAGAGGGAGTTGACTGAAACTATTGTGAATGTATTTATTTATTTATTTATTATTTTTTGTTTGTTTGTTTGAAACGGAGTCTCGTTCTGTTGCCCAGGTTGGAACACAGTGGCTCGATCTCAGGTTACTACAAGCTCCGCTTCCCGGGTTCACGCCATTCTCCTGCCTCAGCCTCCTGAGTAGCTGGGACTACAGGAGCCCGCCACCATGGCCGGCTAATTTTTTGTATTTTTAGTAGAGATGGGGTTTCACCATGTTAGCCAGGATGGTCTCGATATCCTGACCTCATGATCCACCCACCTCGGCCTCCCAAAGTGCTGGGATTACAGGCGTGAGCCACGGTGCCCGACTGAATGTATTTATTTTTTAACAAACAAATATGCACATAAAAACATAAGGAAATAAATACAATGTGGTATCCTGGTTTGGATTCTGGAACAGAAAAAGGACATGAGTGGAAAACTGGTGAAATCCAAATAACGTCTATAGTTTACTTTAAACAAATGCATTGTGGTTATGTAAGAAGTCAATATTAGGAGAAACTGGGTGACGAGTACATGAGAATTCTCTGTACTGTCTTTATGATGTTTCTGTGAATCTACAATTATCCAAAATTGAAAGTTTATTCTGTTTTCCCAACAAGCAGATCAATCCTTGTCCTTCCAGGATAGTGGCTGGCACATAAAAGACACTACTGAGTGAATGAATAAATGAGTGATAGAAACAACTTTTTATCTATCTGTTCACAGTCATGTAATGCAACATTATCTCCTTCTTCTTATATCATTGTCTATTATCTGTGTCTATAGTAAGTTATTTGTGAATATCTTTCTCTGTGTCTCCGCATCCTCAACCATACTGTGAGCTTATAGGATATTTATTAATAATTGCCAACATTAGCTTGGTATCTGTTATATTCTAGGTTCTGTGCCAAATAGCTTTAAAAATATCATCTGATTTATTCCTTACAACCCACTCTGCCACAGGTATTATTATCATCCCATTTTATAAATGAGGAGTTTGAAGTTCAGTTAACTTATTTGCTCAATGTCACACATCTAGAAGATGACAGAGCTTGGATTTGAATTTAAATCCCATGACAGAGGTCATGTTCTTAATCACCTTAGAAGGAACTGCTCTTTATTCACCTTTTCAATTCCTACTGCACCAATAGAGGTTTTGTATATACAAAGTCTGTTCAACAAAGATCTACATTTTTAGCTGTGAAATCTAACACCTTCCAAGTAAACAGAAAGTTATAAGCAAACCCCATTTTGGGTCTTCTAGCCTTTCAGTGAGAGAGTCCATACCATGACTACCTTATGTGATGAGGACTCAACAGTATTTTCTTCTGAACAGAGTAGCACACATTCTTCCTTCCTTTGCAACTTAGCCTACCAGATTTGAATGTTTTTACATAGTGCTTGAGCCGGGCATAGTTTTTGCCCCAGAGGGTATGGCACGGGGCCTACCAGATGGATATTAGACTGAGGCAACTTTAGACTTAATACATGGAGGTTTTCTAGCATTTTCTCTTCACAGCAACAGTAACTAACATTAACAGACATCTTTACTATGTCCTGAGCTCTATTCTAAGACCCTCATATGCATTAATTTAGTTAATCCTCATAATAACACAATGAGATAGATACTATTATCATCTGCATTTTATTCTTGAGGAAAATGAGGCACAGAGAGCTTTAATAACATGCCCAAATGGTATGACTCCAGAGCCTATACCGTTACCCAGTGTTTTATATTGCTTCTCAAAGAAATGGACTGCTTTGTGTGGTACTGGGTATCCTACGACCGGATCTATGCAATGTAGGTTAAAAGTCTCAATATTGTGGATATTGTAGAGAACATCCCTGGCACTGATTGAGTTTCTACATCACTTTTCTCAGATCATTGTAATAGCAGTGATCACCAACTCTAAGATACAGCTGTTAGAGAGCCTGTTGTGTGATCTTCAATTGTAAACTTCTCCAGTGCAGGAAATGGTATTGGTTTTGCATCTTCAATACCTTACACAATGTCTGACACATAGTAGGTTTACAGTTAAAATGTCCTGTATTTATTTGTTAGTTAACTCATAAGGCTGAACAGCAGCGGGTCTGTGAAGGAAGTTAAGAAGAATGGTACTTGTCCTGAAATCCCTTGAAGCAGAGGCATTTTACTCTTTGGAACCAGTTTAGCAAACATGATGACATCATTCACTGCCTTCTGAGTCCAGAAAGTCAGATGGGCATGGCTCCTGGAGAGCTTCCCTAGTCAGTCCCCAGGCAGGCCGAGTCCATCAAGGACAATCTTTAAGAGTCTGATAAATTAAATTATAATAACCCAAGCATGCTCAGTCAGTTGAATCCCTTAAATAACTAAAGACATTAATACATCTTGTGGAAGGAAGACGTTGGGTTGTGCAATGGGACAGATAATAGACCTTTTTCAGGTAAGCATGAATGAGAGCAAGAACAAGTCTTTAAAATTTCAATTATCTTTGGATAATTCTTCCTAATGTAAAGAAAGAACAAAGACAGAATTCATGAAGCAGAATTTGAACAGAAATGAGATTTATAAGGGATGGTTCTAAGTACCAGATTTGAAACAAAACAACACAAAAACTAGTAAGAGTTCTACAGGCATTACGAGGTGGGCAAAAGCATCTTTTGTTGCAAGAAAGACTTCTGAAAAGAGAGTTCCCAGGTTAAACAAGACTGACATCAAAGGAGCTGTGTCCTCAATGAACAGAAGTATGATACGGATGTGGAGATATGTATAGTTTGACAGGCTTTGGAACAATCAAGACCTAGTGCAGATTCTGGGGCCCTTAATTAGCTGCAGGATTTGTGCACCTCAGTTTGTTCTTCTATAACATGAGGATAATAGCACCTTCCTTCCTCAAGGGCCCTTGAGAGGATTCAGTATAGAACAAGCACGGTACTGAGCAGACTGTAAATAAACAGGAACTGTCAGTATTGCATGCCATTCACAGATTAGTTGATGGGAAATGGTTAACTTCTTAGCTCTCCAGAGGCTAGACCGTGATCACTGGAGTGCTATAAACAGGACTCCTATGTGGACAGGGAGTTGGGTTAGTTGATCACTCTACTAACTCTGATTCTGTACCATGTGTTGCTAAATTACAGTTTCAATTGTAGCTCTCCCTGACCTTTTAAATACTGCCCTCTACTGAGTATTCACACCTTCAGATCTTTTGATAAACCATCTGCCCACCCACCCCCCTTCTCCACCTAATCAATAACAGGAGTCCTTCTAAAACAAGTCTGTCTATTGCCTGCAATCGATCTATCATCTATCAGTTATCCATCCCGCCATCCATCTCTGCATCCATCCATCCAACTTTACCATATATCATTTTTTTTTGGTTTTAGCTCCTCCACAGCTCTCTCTTTACTTTCTCTGCTCATGTCTCTTCTTCTGAATTCCCTGAGTGCATTACCTTCTTGGTGCTTCACACAGACTGTCCTTTTTTGTTAAATAAAGTATTTAGTAAACTGTCTAAAAGCACATAGTTTAGTATCTTGTCTGAGTCATTTTTGTATGGTTCAACAGTCCTAAAATTGCACCTGTAGAGGAGAAATGAATAATATTTATAAAGCACTTACTTGGTACCAAGCATTATGCTAGGTACTTATACACAGTAATTAGTTAATAGAATGTTTAGAAACAACCTTGTAAGATATCATTATCCCCACTTTACAGTTGAGGAGGAATCTGGATATCTGAGGGGTTACATGTCTTGTCCAAAATTACATGAAGTAGTGAAGTCAGGTGCAATGACACTAAGACCATGCATTTCCACCATATCACACTCTTTCCATCTGCACTAGCAATAGCACGTTCGTCTTGCACGCCACTAACATTACCTCCCACGGGCACTGTAGAATGAAGGGCGGAAGGTGTGCCACCTATTTGCTGTCCTGCTCTCCACCACTCAGCACATAAGGATTGTAGGGAACATCTCATTCTTATCCCGTTAAATAGACATCTATAAGTATTGCCTAGGACAGGGGTAGAGCTGGAATGCCAGCCTCTCCCTTGGTAGAATCCTGTCTTTCCACAACTGCTGGTTCTGTGGCACAGAGCAGGTGCATGATAATAATGAAGATGGGCCAGGCGCAGTGGCTCACGCCTGTAATCCCAGCACTTTTGGGAGGCCGAGGCAGGCGGATCACCTGAGGTCAGAAGTTCGAGACCAGCCTCAACATGGAGAAACCCCGTCTCTACCAAAAATACAAAATTAGCCAGGTGTGGTGGCAGGCACTTGTAATCCCAGCTCCTCGGGGGCTGAGGCAGGAGAATTGCTTGAACCTGGGAGGCGGAGGTTGCAGTGAGCCAAGATCGTGCCATTGCACTCCAGCCTGGGCAACAAGAGAGAAACTCCATCTTAAAAAAAAAAAAAAAAAAAGATGATGGATGAATAAATGATTAAATGTATTACAAGGAGACTGAGTCAGGTCTCACTGACTCAGATTCATTGGAGCCTTCCTTCTACAAAATGAAAATGGAGAATTAGCAAACAAGAGTTCAGGCAACTTAACAAACCACTTCGGCTTCCCTCTCATAGTACGAGGACGGGCAGGGGTCAGCGTTTGAGAGAACGACAAACCTGAGATCCCAGTGCTGCCTGCATCAACAACATTCTATATGCAAATGCAGGCCTGCCTTCTGAAGAGCTTGGCTCTGGAACTCATTAGGTCATCTCAACTCAGACTGGAGCCTCCCAGAGTTTGTATAAGTGGCGTGAATCCCTTAAGAGCTGGGAAGAAACACCATTTTCTTGATGGATTAATTTACAGGCAAGAAGTGTCAGAGGAGAGATTGCAAAAAACTTCTTTCCCCAAGACTTGAAACAGGCACTCATAATTACTAACCAGGGAGCCAAGTGCTAGGGTTATGTTCTAAGGCAGGCTTTGGATGCCGTGAATGACTTCCCCTAGCAGAAAAAATGCAGGCACACTTTCAAACCAAGAGTGCACAGGAAGATGAGAGCAGCTGAGAAGATTCACTCCCTTTCCAGTGAGGAAAGCTTCTCCTAGGCATCCCCCTTGTTTTCCTCCTGCAAATTGCAGTAAGCACGGCAGTGCTACTGTCTTCTGGCTTTACAATGGACATTGCTACAGCCAGGGAGAGTCTGGTGGGATCTTTCTCACACCTGAGACACTCCAAAAGTAGGTTAGCTTCTTCAGACCCTACTGAAGTTCCTTTCATGAGTCATTTTTTATTCTAATAAATCCCAATTTAAGGCTAACTTAAATCCAACTTCAGGTCAAATAAATTCACTCAGCACCCACTTGGTGCTAGGCACTATGTTAGACACTGTGAATACAGAAATGAACAGGGCAGGATTTCTGCTTTCAATTAACTCACTGTCCAGGACAGCCGGCAAGAAGAGAAAGAATTATAATTCGTCACGTGTGGGGCTATGTAGAGAGGAAGGTTGAATCTATCAGAACAGAAGGGATAGGCTTCTAGTCTCCATTTGGGAAGTCTGGGTATAGTTCCTGGAAGATACGATTGCTGAGCAAAGTACTTGAGAACAAATGAAAGTTTCAGATGAGAAGGGATCACATCCTAGGCACAGGAAACAGTGTGAGCAAAGGCATAGGCTTGTGAACCAGAATTTTTACGTGCAGGACACTTCAATCAGCTCATTGTTACGAAAGATACACTTTTAAGGAGCAGTGTAGTGAGGGTTGAGGCTGGACAGTTAGCTAAGAGGCAATCACACATGTTCCTTCTTGGCTAGTGAGCAAGTAATTTAGGATTCTACATAGGGAAACCAAGCAATCAGATTTATGTTCACTCCTAGAGGCATGATGGGGGAAGAGTCAGAGCTGGTAAAAAGGAGACAAGGTTGTTTTGTGATAAAAATCTGGGAAACAGATGATGAAGACATTACATTACTGATGCAGAGTAGGTGACACTTTTGGGATATATTAATGGGCCAATTGTATGAGGCTTCTGGGAAAGAGTAGAGGAAGGAGACTGGAATGGTTCCAGGTCCCAGACTGGGTATGTAGGTGGCTGCTGCTGCTGATCACTGTGACAGATATGACAGAAGTAGGGCTGGAGAGGTGCAGATTGGGCTTGCAAGCATAGGGAGTAAGGGGTCAAGGTTTGCTTCTCTAAATCTGAGGTACCTGTGTGTCATTTATCTGGGGCTGTCCAGCAGATTCCTTTCACTTTGGATTAGGGATATGGCTTTGGAGTTTTTAGTAGGGGAAAAAAATGGGTGTCAATACTATGGGTCTAAATGAAGTTATTCTGAGAGAATAGGTAGAGATAAGAGCAGTGGTAATAGGTACCAATTCAGGAAAGAAAAAGAAAGAAAGAAAGAAAGAAAGAGAGAAAGAGATAGAGAAAGAAAGAAGACAGAAAGAGAGAAAGAGAGGAAGGAAGGAAGGAAGGAAGGAAGGAAGGAAGGAAGGAAGGAAGGAAGGAAGGAAGGAAGGAAGGAAGGAAGGAAGGAAAGAAAGGAAGAAAGAAAGAAAGAAAGAAAGAAAGAAAGAAAGAAAGAAAGAAAGAAAGAAAGAAAGAAAGAAAGGGAAAGAAAGAGGAGAGAAAGAGAGAGAGAGAGAGAGAGAGAAGAGGCATGTACAACGAATTCAGACCACTAGGAAAGCAACTTAAAAGCCTTCCTACTCAGCAAATCACTTGAGCCCAGAAGATCCAGACTGCAGTGAGCTAAGATCGTACCACTGCACTCTAGCCTGGGTCACAGAGTAAGATCCTTTCTCTTAAATAGAAACAAGAAAAAAAAAAAAAAGAGTCAATATTGTCAATAGCAGCGATGAGCCTAGAGAGTTGAAAAAGTGGGGAGGGTTCAGGGTCAAATGCAGCAGCAGCAGCAAGGTGAGGACTGCAGGGCGCTCACTGAGGCTGGCAACAGCATGCTCATTGGCAACCCTGGCCAGAGCTGGCTGAGGTATTCGGGAGGTGGAAACCAGATGACAAGGTGTGAAGTGTTTAGGGGAGGTTAACAGGAGGGGGCAATGTTAGGAATCTCAGCTGAGAAGCAAAGGAGGGAGAGAGAACACCAGCCAAAGGAGGCAGATATGCAAAGGGAAGTTGTATCTGCTGCGTTTTGTGGATGAGAGAGACCTAAGCAGGCTTGTCACCCAAGAGGAAATAACAACTAGAGAAGGAAGGAATTAAAGAAAACATGAAGCGAGGAGATATTTGATAAAGTAATCTCCTAAGGAGACAACAGAAGAAGGGATAGAGAGTAGGGAGGCCTCCAATAGGGAAAATACCTCTTCTTCCAGGCTACAGCAAAAGGAAGTAAAAATCCCATATAATCCAATAATCTTGGAGAAGTGCAATGCAGTGTTTAAAACTCAAGTTAGCCAGAAATGAATCCCATTGCTCACTCTGCCACTTAATAGCTTTGTAAGCTGAGAAAGTAGCTTGAATTTTCCTAGTTTTGTGTTACTTATGTGTAAAGTAGGCTACCTCTCTTGCAGGTGATCATGAAGATTCCATGAAAGCAGGTATGTAAAGCATTTAGCACAGTCCTGGCATATACTAAATGCTCAATACACTAACTTGTTTGTATTGTGTTAGTCATGGATATTATTATACAGTTTCTGTCTATTATATGGAAACTATTATACAGTTTCAACTATGGTTTAGATAAGTCTTTGTGGTTTTCTAATCAGCAAACCCAATCATGTTGCCTTTGCTAATATAAAAAATGTGTTTTGAATTCCAAATAACTTTCTTACCAACTCTTTTGGAACAAAACTGTTTTCTTAAATAAGGACAGCCTCATGTCACACACATATAATAATGGAGAAGTATTTGCCTCCTATTTTTTCTCCATTGACTTTCTATTGCTTTCAGTCTTATGAATTTGGGTTTTTAACGAAACACTATCCTACAAATATTTTGACAGTGTTCTGTTTGCATGTATTTTAAAATGATTTTGAAAAGTTTCTAGAAAATCTTTTAAAAATGGAAAATATTAGAATGTAGAAACTCACTGATGAGGTTATTCATCAAAGCAGAGCATTTTGCGTGACTGGCTTCACCTCATTCAGTAGAGTCACAGCATTATGGGTGGCTCAGGCTAAATCTAGATTCCATTTACACAAAACTCTCATGTTAGAGCTCTCAATCTTGGTATCTTTATTATTTATTTATTTATTTTTTTGAGACGGAGTCTCACTCTGTCACCAGGATGGAGCGCAGTGGCATGATCTCGGCTCACTGTAACCTCCGCCTCCCGGGTTCAAGTGATTCTCCTCCCTCAGCCTCCTGAGTAGCTGGGACTACAGGCATGTGCCCCCACATCCAGCTAATTTTTGTATTTTTAGTAGAGGCGGGGTTTCACCATGTTGGCCAGGATGGTCTCCACATCTTGACCTCGTGATCTGCCTGCCTCGGCCTCCCAGAGTGTTGGGATTACAGGCGTGAGCCACCCTGCCTGGCCGGTATGTTTTTTCTTTTTCATTTTACTTCTTCCTTTCTCTCTTTATGTCTGTCTCTGTTTTTTTTTTTTTTCTTTCTTTCAAGAGCAAGTAAAAAAGCAGTGTAAGCACTGCATTCATGGAAACTAAACAAACAAACAAAAAGTATAAGTAATCACCTCTGAATAAGTCTATGGAGTTTACACAGGTCATGTAAATACACACACTCATATGATGATTATTGCTGCTTACTAATCAGCAATGGTCATTTACAGCATCATTCAGGTGCTGTGCTCACTCTGGGCTCAGAGAAAGAAAAAGCCACGGTTCTTGCTCTTAAAAGATCCTCACAGACAAAAGCATTGGGACTTAGTGAGTGATTTGTCCAGGGTCACAGTGCTAATAAGGATAGAACTTGCAACTTGAATGTCGGATTTCTGAGTTCAAACTTAGTGCCATTTTCAGTACATCACTGTTGATCCTTAATGAGAAACATAGTCTTTCCCATGGAATTTCTATGTGTTGGGAAACATGGTATGAAATCCATCTCCCAGCTGAGAATCTTCTCTTTCATTCCTTTACATTCTATTTAAAAATGACTCTTTTTTCATTCCAACTCCCAATTAAGTTGTTTGCTTTGCTCTACCTGCTACTTAACTATATATTTTGTGTCACAATATCTTGGTTTCAGGTTCTAAACTTTTATTTAGGCAGTAGTGAGGATGGTGTTTCCAACACAAATTGAGAAGGAATTATATACAATAAGACATGCTTTAAGCAAGGAGCAAGATGATTATTTCATTCCTTTTTATGACTGAGTAGCATTCTATGGTATATACATACCATGTTTTCTTTATCCACTCATTGATTGATGGGCATTTGTGTTGATTCCATGATTTTGCAATTGTGAATTGTGCTGCTGTAAACATGTGTGCACAAGTATCTTTTTCATATAATGACTTCTTTTCCTCTAGGTAGATACCCAGGAGTGGGATTGCTGGATCAAATGGTGGTTCTACTTTTAGTTCTTTAAGGAATCTCCATACTGTTTTCCATAGTGGTTGTACTAGTTTACACTCCCACCAACAATGTAAAAGTGTTCCTGTTTTACCACATACACTCCAACATCTATTTTTTTTAAATTTTTTATTATGACCATTCTTGTAGGAGTAAGGTGGTATCGCATTGTGGTTTTGATTTGCATTTCTCTGCTAATTAGTGATGTTGTGCATTTTTTCACGTTTGTTGGTCATTTGTATATCTTCTTTTGAGAATTGTCTATTCATGTCCTTAGCCCACTTTTTAATGAGATTGTTTGCTTTTCTTGTTGATTTGTTTGAGTTCCTTGTAGATTCTGGATATTAGTCCTTTGTTAGATGTGGAGATTATGGAGATTTTCTCCCACTCTGTGGGTTGTCTGTTTACTCTGTCTGTTACTATTTCTTTTGCTATGAAGAAGCTTTTTGGTTTAATTAACTCCCATCTATTTATCCTTGTTTTGTTGCATTTACTTTTGGTTTCTTGAAGTCTTTGCCTAAGCCAACGTCTAGAAGGGTTTTTCTAATGTTATCTTCTAGAATTTTTATGGTCTCAGGTCTTAGATTTAAGTCTTTGATCTATCTTGAGATGATTTTTTTGTATAAGGTGAGAGATGAGGATCCAGTTTCATTCTTCTGCATGTGGCATTCCAATTATTCTAGCACCGCTTGTTGAATAGAGTGTCCTTTCCCCACTGTGATGGTTAATACCAAGTGTCAATTTGATTGGATTGAAGGATATAAAGTATTGATCCTGGGTGTGTCTGTGAGGGGGTTGCCATAGGAGATTAACATTTGAGTCAGTGGGCTGGGAAAGGTAGACCCACTCTTAATCTGGGTGGGCACAATCTAGTCAACTGCCAGCATGGCTAGAATACAAGCCGGCAAAAATATGTGAAAAGAGAGACTGGCCTGGCCTCCCAGACTACATCTTTCTCCTGTGCTGGATGCTTCCTTCCCTTGAATATCGAACTCCAAGTTCTATAGTTTTGGAACTTGGACTGGCTGTCCTTGCTCCTCACCCTGCAGATGGCCTATTGTTGGACCTTGTGATCATGTGAGTTAATACTTAATAAATGGCGCTCTCTCTCTCTCTCTCTCTATATATATATATATATATATTTTTTTTTTTTTTTTTCATTAGTTCTGTACCTCTAGAGAACCCTGACTAATACAAACTTTGGTACCAGGAGAGGTTCTAGAGGGACAGAATTTTAAGCCTGGAGTTCTTCCATTGGTTTTGAGGTTTCTGGAGTTGGCTGCTTAATATGATTAGACCCCAAAATACTAAGGACTCTACTTCTAATAGTGTGGAGAACACCTATGGTCCTTGGCATGAACTGTTTAGAGAGTTATGCAAAATAAACGCATTTGACACTCCTGATTCATCGTTCGTGAGAGGCAAGGAGTTTAGTGACTCTATACATAATACCTTTGACCATATGTGGAAAACCAAGGAACATAATGAAGCTGGTTGATTGCTCCTAAGTTCAGTAGACAAAGTGATGAAAGAAAATGATAAACTCAGGGATTCTATCTCCTGGCTTCAGAAGCAGATACTGAGCCTCAACTCTGCTAAGATTGCTCTGAGTGAGAGTCTTATCTCCTGTAGAGAAAGAGCTGAAATTGTGGAAAAACAGACACAAGCTCTTATCATGTGAGTGGCTGACCTGCAACCAAAGGTACATGCACAGCCTTGCCAGGTCTCTACTGTTAAAGTGAGGGCATTGATTGGAAAAGAATGGGACAACGAAACTTGGAATGGGGATGTGTGGGAGGACCCTGATGAAGCTGGGGACACTGAGTTTGTAAACTCTGATGAAGCTTTTCTGCCAGAAGAAACAGCTTCCCCATCCCCAGTAGTGGCAACATGCCCTCCCTGAGCCATGCTGTCAAGAGCTTTTCAACTTTTATCTGAGAGGATAAACCCTGCATTGCCTGAGGCAACAGTGATTACCTCCCCTGAGGCAGTTGCCAGGCAAATTCTCCTCAGGAGCCACCCCCAACATCCCTGTTTGCTTCCAGACCTATAACTAGACTGAAGTCCCAGCAGGCCCCTAGAGGTGAGGTTGAGAGTGTGACCCATGAGGAGGTGCGCTATACTCAAAAACAACTGCTTGAGTTTTCTAATATATATAAACAGAAATCTGGAGAATAGTCATGGGAATGGATACTGCTTGAGGTTTCTAATTTATATTAACAGAAATCTGGAGAATAGTCATGGGAATAGATATTAAGGGTGTGGAATAATGGTGGAAGGAACATAGAGTTGGATCAGGCTGAATTTATGCATTTGGGCCCACTAAGTAGTAACTTGGGGAGTTAAAAAGCATTATACTAGTTTCTTTGCTTGGTTAGCTGAAATACGGATTAAAAGATGGCCCACTGTGAGCGAGCTGGAAATACCTGATCTTCCTTAGCTTAATGTAGAGAAAGGGACCCAAAGGCTTAGGGAGACTGGGATGGTGGAGTGGATTAGTCACTTTAGACCTACTCATCCCAGCTGGGAGGGTCCAGAAGATATACCCTTGACCAATGCCTTGCAAAATAGATTGGTGTGGGCAGCACCTGGATCTTTGAAGAGCCCTGTAATTGCTCTTCTCTGTATATCAGATCTAACAGTGGGAGCCACAGTAACTCAGCTACAGAATTTAAATACAATGGGAATAATTGGATCCTGAGGTGGCAGGGGCCAAGTGGCAGCACTCAGCCATCAAAGGCAAGGTGAGTGTAGCTACCGTAATGGACAGCAGAGGCAAAGCAGCAATCAGAATAGTATGACTCAGGTAGAGCTCTGGCATTGGCTAATTAATCACAGTGTCCCTAGAAGTGAAATTGATAGGAAGTCTACTGCATTCCTACTTAATTTATATAAGCAGAAAACTTCGAGGTCAAACGGATCACCATTTGAATGATAAAAACAGAAAATCACAGCCTTTCAATTTCCAGACTTGAGCCAGTTTATAGACCCAGAATCCCTTGATTGAAGGGGAGGCTGGGTCCCCTTGAGGAAGGACCCAACTACACTACTGACAATTTATGCAGTGAATCTTTCTCCCGTCCTTCCCCAAGGGGACCTCTGGCCTTTTACCAGGGTAACTGTGCATTGGTGAAAAGGAAATGATCAGACATTTCAGGGACTACTGGACACTGGCTCTTAGCTGATGTTGATTCCAGGGGACCCAAAACGTCATTGTGATCCTCCAGTTAAAATAGGGGCTTATGGAAGTCAGGTAATGAATGGAGTTTTAGCTCAGGTCTGACTTACAGTGGGTCTAGTGGGTCCCCAGACTCATCCTGTGGTCATTTCTCCAGTGCCAGAATGCATAATTGGCACAGATATACTTAGCAGCTAGCAGAACCCCCACATTGGCTCCCTGACTGGTAGGGTGAGGGCTATTATGGTGGAAAAGGCCAAACGTAAGCCATTAGAGCTGCCACTACCTAGAAAAATAGTAAATCAAAAATAATATTACATCTCTGGAGGGATTGTGAAGATTAGTGCCACCATCAAGGACTTGAAAGATGCAGGGGTGGTGATTCCCACCACATCACCGTTCGACTCTCTCATTTGGCCTTTGCAAAACACAGATGGATCTTGGAGAATGATAGTGGATTATTGTAAGCTTAACCAAGTGATGACTCCAATTGCAACTGCTGTACCAGATGTGGTTTCATTGCTTGAGCAAATTAACACATCTCCTGGTACCTGGTATGCAGCCACTGACTCGGCAGATTTCTTTTTCTCCATTCCTGTCCATAAGGCCCTCCAGGAGCAATTTGCATTCAGCCAGCAAGGCCAGCAATATACCTCTACTGTCCAACCTCAATGGTATATCAATTCTCCGGCTTTGTGTCATAGTCTTATTCAGAGAGAGCTTGATAGCTTTTCGCTTCGCAAGATATCACACTGGTCCATTACATTGATGATATTATTATGATTGGATCCAGTGAGCAAGAAGTAGCAAACACACTGGACTTATTGATGAGACATTTGCATGCCAGAGGATGGGAAATAAATCCAAGTAAAATTCAGGGATCTTCTACCTCAGTAAAATTTCTAGGAGTCCAGTGGTGTGGGGCCTGTTGAGATATTATTTCTAAGGCGAAGGATAAGTTGCTGCCATTTGGCCCCTCCTACAACCAAGAAAGAGGCACAATGCCTCGTGGGTCTATTTGTATTTTGGAGGCAACACATTTCTCATTTGAGTGTGTTACTCCACCCCATTTATCAAGTGACCTGAAAGTCTGCCAGTTTTGAGTGGGGTCCAGAACAGTAGAAGGTTCTGCAACAGGTCCAGGCTGCTGTGCAAGCTGCTCTGCTACTTGGGCCATATGACCCAGTATATCCAATGGTGCTTGAGGTGACAGTGGCAGATAGGGATGCTGTTTGGAGCCTTTGGCAGGCCCCCATAAGTGAATCACAGCAGACGCCTCTAGGATTTTGGAGCAAGGCTCTGACATCTTCTTCAGATAACTACTCTCCTTTTGAGAGACAGCTCTTGGCCTGTTACTGGGCTTTGGTGGAAACTGAACGTTTGACTATGGGTCATCAAATTACCATGCGACCTAAACAGCCTATCATGAATTGAGTGCTTTCTGACCCATCTAACCATAAAGTGGGTCATGCACAGTAGCATTCCATCATTAAATGGAAGTGGTATATATGTGATTGGGCTTGAGCAGGTCCTGAAGGCACAAGTAAGTTACATAAGGAAGTGGCTCGAATGCCCATGGTCTTCACTCCTGCCCCCCTGCCTTCTCTCCCTCAGCTTGCACCAGTGGCCTCATGGGGAGTTCCCTATGATCAGTTGACAGAGAAAGAGAAGACTGGGGCCCGGTTCACAGGTGGTTCCGCACAATATGCAGGCACCATCCAAAAGTGGACAGCTGTAGCACTACAGCCCCTTTCTAGGACATCCCTGAAGGACAACAGTGAAGGGAAATCTTCCCAGTGGGCAGAACTTTGAGCAGTGAACCTGGTTGTGCACTTTGCATGGAAGGAGAAATGGTTAGATGTGCGATCATATACTGATTCGTGGGCTGTAGCCAATGGCTTGACAGGATGGTCAGGGACTTGGAAGAAGCATGATTGGAAAATTGGTGACAAAGAAATTTGGGGAAGAGGTACATGGATAGACCTCTCTGAGTGGTTAAAAACTGTGAAGATATTTGTATCCCATGTGAATGCTCACCAAGAGGTGACCCCAGCAGATGAGGATTTTAATAATCAAGTGGATAGGATAACCTGTTCTGTGAACACCACTCAGCCTCTTTCCGAAGCCACCTCTGTCTCCACCCAAAGAGCTAATGAACAAAGTGGCCATGGTGGCCAGGATGGAGGTTACGCATGGGCTCAGCAACATGGATTTCCATTCACCAAGGCTGACCTGGCTTCAGCCACTGCTGAGTGCCCAATTTGCCAGCAGCAGAGACCAACACTGAGCCCTTGATATAGCACCATTCTTTAGGGTGATCAGCCAGCTACCTGGTGGCAGGTTGATTATATCGGACCTCGTCCCTCATGGAAAGGGCAGAGGTTTGTCCTCACTGGAATAGACACTTACTCCAGATATGGGTTTGCTTATCCCATATGCAATGCTTCTGCCAAGACTACCATCTGTGGACTCACGGAATGCCTTATCCGCTGTCATGGTATTCCACACAACATTGTATCTGACAAAGGCACTCACTTTATGGCCAAAGAAGTGTGGCAGGCTGGGTGCGGTGGCTCACACCTGTAATCTCAGCACTTTGGGAGGCCAAGGCGGGTGGATTACCTGTGTTCAGGAGTTCGAGACCAGCCTGCTAACATGGTGAAACTCCGTCTCTACTAAAAATACAAAAACTAGCTAGGCGTGCTGGAGGATACCTGTCATCCCACCTACTTGGGAGGCTGAGGCAGGAGAATCGCTTGTACCAGGAAGGCAGAGGTTGCAGTGAGCTGAGATCGTGCCATTGCACTCTAGCCTGGGTGACAGACTGAGACTCTGTCTCAAAAAAAAAAAAAGAAAAAAGAAAAAAGAAGTGTGAAGTGTGGCAGTGGGCTCATGCTCTTGGAATTCACAATTCACTGGTCTTACCATGTTCCCCATCATCTCAAAGCAGTTGGATTGATAGAACAGCAGAATGGCCTTTTGAAGTCACAATTATAATGCCAACTAGGTGACAATACTTTGCAAGGCTGTGGCATGTCCAGAAGGCCATGTATGCTCTGAATCAGCATCCAATATATGGCACTGTGTCTCCCATAGCCAGGATTCATGCATCCAGGAATCAAAGGATGGAAGTGGAAGTGGCACCACTCACCATCACCACTAGTGATCCACTAGCAAAATTTTTGCTTCCTGTTTCCACGACATTACATTCTGCTGACCTGGTGGTCTTAGTTCCAGAGGGAGAGATGCTACCACCAGAAGACACAATAATGATTCTATTAACCTGGAAGTTAAGATTGCCACCTGGACACTTTGGGCTCCTCCTAACTTTAAGTTAAAAGGCTAAGAAAGGAGTTACAGTGTTGGCTGGGGTGATTGACCCAGACTAGCAAGATGAAATCAGTCTACTATTCTACAATGGAGGTAAGGAAGAGTATATACATAAACAGGAGGCCATTAGGGTGTCTCTTAGTATTACCATGCCCTATGATTAAGGTCAATGGGAAACTACAACAGTCCAATCCGGGCAGGACAACAAATGACCCAGACCCTTCAGGAATAAGGTTTGGGTCACTCCACCAGAAAAAAACAAAACAAAACAACAAACAAACAAACAAACAAAAAACACGGCCTGCTGAGGTGTTTGCTAAAGGCAAAGGAAATACAGAATGGGTAGTAGAAGAAGGTAGTCATCAATGTTAGCTACAACCCACATGACCAGCTGCAGAAATGAGGACTGAAATTATCATGAATATTTTCTCCTTCTTGCGTTAAAAAGATGTTTGTGCATGTATACACTTGTATTAAGAAAATATCTTCATTTTATTTCCTTTATCCTTTATCATGTGACATAAGATTTATCAATTTTGCATCAGCATTTAAGTATTGTTAACTTTATGTAATAGTATTTGGGTTGGGGATTGGTGCATTTCCCGTTGTACAAAGGATAGTTGTATTATGTTAGGTGTAGCTACAGCCTTATTATTGTCTTTATTTGAAGATTATGTATGATCTCAGGAGATGCACATGGGTTCAAGTTGACAAGCTGTGGACTTGGTGATGGTTAATTAGTGAGTGTCAACTTGATTGAATTGAAGGATATAAAGTATTGATCCTGGGTGTGTCTGTGAGGGTGTTGCCACAGGAGATTAACATTTGAGTCAATGGGCTGGGAAAGGCAGACCCTCCCTTAATCTAGGTGGGCACAATCTAATCAGCTGTCAGCACAGCTATAGAATATAAGCAGGCAGAAAAATGTGAAAAGAGAGCCTAGCCTAGCTTCCCAGCCTACAACTTTCTCCCGTGCTGGATGCTTCCTGCCCTCGAACATCGAACTCCAAGTTCTTCAGTTTTGGAACTCAAACTGGTTCTCCTTGCTCCTCACTGGGCAGGCAGCCTATTGTGGGACCTTGTGATCATGTGAGTGAATACTTAACAAACTCCCCTTTATATATATAAATATATATATACACACACATGCACACATATATATACACACACATATATATATGTGTGCGTGTGTGTGTATATATATATTCCTTTAGTTCTATCCCTCTAGAGAACCCTTATGGATACACCCACTTTATGTTTTTGTTTGCTTTGTCAAAGATTAGTTGACTATAAGTATTTGGCTTTATTTCTGGGTTCCCTTTCTGTTCCATTGGTCTGTATGTCTATTTTTATACTAGTACCATGCTGTTTTGGTGACTATAGTTTGATGTTGGGTAATGTGATGCCTCCAGAGTTGTTCCTTTTGCTTAGTCTTGCTTTGGCTATGCAGGTTCTTTTTAAATTCCATATGAATTTTATCTCTCACCCCTTCAAACAACTAGGATCGCTTTTTCTAGTTCTTTGAAGAATGATGATGGTATTTTGATGGGAATCGCATTGAATTTGTAGACTGCTTTTGGCAGTATGGTCTTTTTCACAATATTGATTCTACCAATCCATGAACATGGGATGTGTTTTCATTTGTTTGTGTCGTCTATGATTTCTTTCAGCAGTGTTCTGTAGTTTTCTTTGTAGTGGTCTTTCACCTCCTTGCTTAGGTAGATTCCTATATATTTTATCTATTAATTGTTTTGCAGCTATTATAAATTGGGCTCAATTCTTGATTTGATTCTCAGCTGGGTCACCGCTGGTGTATAGCAGAGCTACTGATTTGTGTACATTAATTTTATACTGAAATGTTGCTGAATTCATTTATCAGTTCTACGGACTTTATGGATGAGCCTTTAGGGTTTTCTAAGTATATCATCATGTAGTCAGCGAACAGTGACAGTTTGACTTCATCTTTACTGATTTGGGTGCCCTTTATTTTTTTCTCTTATCTGATTGCCCTGGCTAGGACATCCAGTACTATGTTGAATAGAAATGGTGAAAGTGGGCGTCCTTGTGCAAGATGTTTTATAGTAATTGAACAATAGGATGAGAAGGATCTTAATTATGTAATCAGCCCCCTGTGTTCTCCCTGCCTTTAGTTTCATCCTTAACACCCATTTTACAGATGGGAAAACCAAAGTCTTTGTACACCAGCACTCTATTCACTGCATGGAATTTGCACAGAGGATAACCTTGCAACTCAGCAGTTGAGAAATTCGGTAAGAATACACGGACATGGCATAGACTAGCTGTTTTAAATTGTGTTCCAAAATGTGCTAGGAATTTGAGAGAGGTACATTAAATCCTCTCAAAAAAATTACAGTGTTTGAGCCTAGGGCCCTCCTCCCAGCTGGAAAAGAATGTTGGGCTAGAAGAAGAAAAACAACCATGTGTTCCTAATTTTTCAGGTGATAAAGGCATTGGGAGATGTGAAACATCCTGATTACAAGTGTTGGGCAAAATAGTGGGGAAAAGCTGAGCTTAGATCACTTCTCTCTGGACAGGAATTAAACAGGGAAATAAGCACCGCTAAAGTAAATCTGGGATTTGGGTTCTAGCCCCAGGTCTGGTTACGGAGCAAAGTCACCGTGGGGAAAGGCTCCTTCATTGCAGCCCTCTTCAGCGGGAGAGAGCAGCCAGCCTCTGCCTCTCTCATTCTCATGGGGTGATCTGGAGAACCAATACATTATCCCATGGAAGGTGCTTTGGAAAATACAATTTTAAGTGCTAAAGGAATGTTGTGATGGTTCAAGCATGGACAGTCCTTGACAAATCCTGAAGGTGACAGTCCTGGCCAGCTGCGAGTGGCTCTAGCATTAAGGAAGTGAGGAAGTATGTTTACTTAGTTTTAGGGCCCAGAGGTCTAGAAAACAAATCCCGAACCTGCAGATGGAAATCAAAAAGCTTCAGCTGTGGGCAAGGTCAGGCCAAAGCCACATGAATGAAACTCTCACACGGCAGCCAAGCATGTGATTCTAGTGAGGCCACCTAAGTGTAAATCCCCACCCCACTACTGACTAGCCGTGGGGTCTTCAGCATGTCATTAACCATGGGATTCTGTTTCCTCATCTGTAAGACAGGAATTATCACACCTTCTTCCTAGAGTGGGGAGGACTGAATAATTTTTGTGAGGTGCTTGATGCAAGCACATACCCAATTTAGGAGTGTGGGCTCTGGAGCCAGAATGCTTCCTTGCTATGATACTTTCTAGCTATATCATAACAGGCAAGTTACAGCTTCTCTGTGCCTCAGTTTTCCCATCTATAACATGAGGATAAGAGTGTTAGCTTCCTTATAGGGCTGTTGTGAGGACTAAATGAGTTAATCCATATAAATGTTTAGTGCCTGGGATATAATAAGCCCTCAATAAATGGAGTTTTTACATAATTGTGTTAGGCCATTCTTGCGTTGCTATAAAGAAATACCTGAGATTGGGTAATTTATAAAGAAAAGAGGCTTACTTGGCTCATGGTTCTGCAGGCATTACAGGAAGCACAGTGCTGGCATTTGCTCAGCTTCTAGGGAGGCCTCAGGAGGCTTACAATCATGGCAGAAGGTGAAGGGGGAGCAGACACGTGAAATGGCAAAAGCAGGAGCAAGAGGCAGAGTGGAGGGAAAGGTGCCACACACTTTTAAACAACCAGATCTTTCAAGGACTCACTATCTTGAAGACAGCACCAAATCATGAGGGATCCACTCTCGACCCAAACATGTCCCACCAGGCTCTACCTCCAGAATCGAGGGTTAAAATTCAAAAAGAGATTTGGGCAGGGACAAATACCCAAACTATATATCAATGATCATATTCATTATAAGTTTTACTTTTTGGTGTTTTTTTAGAGACAGGCTGGAGTACAGTGGCACAATCAGAGCTCACTGCAGCCTCCAACTTCTGGGCCCAAGGGATCCTCCTACCTCAGTCTTCCAAGTAGCTAGGACTACAGGTGTGTACCACCACACCTGGCTAATTTTTTTTTTTAAAATGCTTTATGTGGAGATGTGGTCTCACTATTTTGCCCAGGCTGATCTCAAACTCCTGGCTTCAAGCAATCCTCCCACCTTAGCCTCTGAAAGTGCTGGGATTACAGGCATGAACCACCATGCCTGGCCATATTATAATTAATTATTATTATTGAATGTACTTTGATCCTGAGTCAGAATCCTCAAATATTTTCAGACCTGTATAAAACCTAAAGGGAGAGCAAACTCCCAGCACCCATAAAACAATTGGCTCAGTATTACTTTAAGTGCATGTTATTGGTCTAAACAAATAGAAGCTGTCTCTGAGTTTGGACATCAATGGACTTGAACACACATTAGGATAATCTCTTAACTATGTCCTACAAATATTCATTGTGGTATAAATCCTTGTTGCAATGAAGGACCCTAGCAGCCATTCCCTGGGCTACTGAGCCTCCGTATGGTTACAGCATTCAGGAGGCTGGAGAAGTTGCTGGAATGTGGCTGGATTCCCCAGTCATCCCACCTCTGTTCATAATCATTCCAAATTCCAAAAATAACGTAACTTCGTTATTTTTGGTTCCTCACACCTAACACAAATCCTGGCGTGCAATATGTGCTCCATAAATGTGTTAAATTAATGAGCGAAGTATTAGTAAAAAGATTGAATAAGGAATAAACACTCTCCTTGATTATTGAGATGCGGAAAGTGGTCTCAAAACTCATGTGGCTTGGGCTGTGGGGCACCCTGAGTATTCAATGGTGGCCAGAAGAAAAAAGAAGAGTGATTCTTAGAGAAGAATGATTCTGGAAGGATGGTAACCAGATATGCCAGAAGTCCATATTGCATCATCCTAGGGATTTTTCCAAACTTGTGTTCAACTCAAGTGGATTCTGATACCCAGGTGAAGTGGACACAGAAGTAGAGGTCCCTGGGGAGAAGGCCATGGTCACTATCAGGTAGTAGTAGTCCTTTTGTTTCACCACGACCTAACCAGTGCTTGGGGACAGGGCATAAAGAGGGTATGGCTGGAGGATTTGCAGGAGGTACAGAGGGGAAGAACGGACTGGAAACTTGGTAGGGCTGCTGCTAAACAGGATGTGAATTTGTCAGGCCGTGGTTAAAGTGGAGAATGGGAAGCAAAGTAGCAAGCATTTATTGAATTTCTACTTTGTGCCAAAAACTATGTGCTGTTCATATATTATCTCTCTTAATTCTATTCTTAATCCCCATTTTTTAGAAGAGAAAAGTAACTTCAAAGTAATTAAGCATTTCTCCTAAATCACACAGGTTCAAAATGACCAGTATGAGATTCAATTTCTGATTCATTTTGATTTCAGAGCCCTTGAAAATTTCAGGAACCTTTGCTCCTCTCCAGGCTTATGTCCTAGGTAATCAAGGTAGCTAGAGATTAGGAGGGAAGACTGCAGCTTTGTAGGCAGGCAGATATCTAGACTGGAACCCCAGGACCCAGGTCACGAAATAAATGCGAGATTCCACCTGTTGGTGGGGTTCTTCCTATTGGGTAGTACCCACTGGTTGGCTTGGCTCAAGAACTGGGCATAGCAAAATCCACAGGTGGCAGGGATCAGGGCTTCATAGGTGGCTCCTGGAAACACAATCACACAGTCCTAATCTTTAGGACTGGTAGGCAGGGCCTGCCATTCTTGCTTTCTGGCCACTTTATAGAAATAGAGGAAATCTCTATTTCCTCATCCATATAAAAGATACCTTATAGAGAAGGAGAAGGAGGAGATGAAATGAACTAATTAGAGGTTGTTGGTAATCTTCTATCAATATTTACATAAATGTATGAAACTGCTGACCTCATTGCTGGGTCTCCCCAGTATGGTCACAAGCTTGGTAGAGAACAGGGAGCAGGGTGAAGGGAGCACCAGGAACTGAGTGGCTTTCAGTGGGCACCTTGCAAATAGTCCTGTGATCTTATGCAAATTTCTTATCCTTGCTGGGCCTCATTCAAATGCTCCTCTATAAAAAAGAATCACAAACAAAATTGTAAATGATGCTTTTTAAACCTGATAAAGAAGCAACATAAATGTTGAATAGTGTTAATAGCACCTTTAAGTTGATAATAAAAATACTACGTCTATTTAGTTGCCAAAATGCTTCTGCATACATTGCTGTAGCACAGTCTCCTAGAAACCTTGTGATGTGGGCTAGGAGGTACAATTCTCAACCTCATAGACTGGAAAACTAAGTCTCTGAGAGAATATTCTTTGTCCAAAATCGAAAAGTTGAAAACAGAGCTGAAAGTGGATACTAGAGAATTGGAGTCACATGATGTAGAAAACGCAAATGGCACCAGATAGAGCATAGCTTCAGAACAGTTCAGTGAAAATGATAACAGTGAAATGTCACCATGTCTGTTATAGAAATGAAAAAACAGAGCTGCAGAGAGGTTAAGAAGCTAGTGCAAAAACAGAGTACTGTACTGGGGCTGAGCTATGAACCTAAGACTGTCTAATCCCCTCAAACTTTATGTTTATTTCCTTAGCCAGGCTGCAGACTGTAAGCCATTCTTTAATTTAGCAAGTCATTATTGAGTTCTCTTACATGCTGAGTTCTGATCTATACCCTGGAGAAACAACAATGAACAGAGTCTCTGCTCTCATGAGACTAGTTTTACCTAGTCTCAAGGTAAAACTATTACATGGAGGTGGTGTTAGGGCTTGGATTAGGTTCACCCCCGCAAAAAATATGTTGATGTCTTAAGCCCTAGTACTTCAGAAAGCAAGCTTATTTGGATATACGTTCGTTCCAGATGTAATTACAGGCAGTCCCCAACTTAAAATAGTTCAATTTATGATTTTTTTGACTCTGTGATTGTTAAACTAATGCACATTCAGTAGAAATTGTACTTCACATTTTAGATTTTTATCTTTTATTTTTATTATTTTTATTTTTCAATCATAACATTTTTAGTTTCATTATTATAAACTAGAATTGTGTTAGATGATTTTTGTCCAACTGTACGCTAATGTAAATGTTCTGAGCACACATAAGCTAGACCAGGCTAAGCTATGAGATTTGGTAGGTTAGGTGTACTAAATGCATTTTCAACTGACAATATCTTCAACTTACTATGCAATGGGCTTATTGGGATATAACCCCATCATGAGTCAAAGAGAAGCTGTACTTAAGTTCAGATGAACTTATACTGGAGTAGGCTGGGCCATTAATCCAATATGACTGCTGTCATTTTAAGAAGAAGACAGACTCAGGGAGAAGATGACCATGTGAAGGAAGAGATAGAGATTGGAATGATGCATTTACAAGGAACACTAAGGATTGCTGGCAAATGCAGAAGTTAGGAAGAGACAAGGAAGGATTATCTCCTACTGGTTACAGAAGGAGTATGACCCTGCCCACACCTCGATTTTGGATTTTTGGCCTCTGGAACTCTGAGACGATAGATATCTGTTGTTTTAAGACTCAATCTGAGGTACTTTTAAAATAGCAGCACTAGGAAACTAATACAGGTGATGATATATACCGCCTAGAGCAACGAAACAAACAATAATAAAAATTTAAAAAATCCAAAAAACCACGTCTGTTTTTCTGAGATGGGTGGAAGACTGCCAAAGACACTAAGACTTGGGGCTTCCTAGCTTCCTATGAGCAATATATGCCCTCGGCCGCTTGCCACATGTTTGCCTTACAGGCTCTCTTCACCACCCTGCAGGCTTATCTACTGTGGCTGCTTCCCAGCTCACCTCTACGTGAACTTGACTTGAAAGGGTTTACTAAGCAAATTAATAATGTAAACGAGATTGCAGCTAGCACCTTCCGTGCAGGAGCAACGGTGAAGGCCTACTGCACAATAATTGTCTGCATACAAATGGATGCTGCGGCTGGAAATGAGTCTGAAATGCTCGGGAAAGCAGGCCATCAGGGCTGCTGATGGGGGACACTTTGGTACCCATTCAGATCATTTTTGCTATTACACAAATCAAGGCAAATCCACAAAGTGCTTTATAACTTACAGCACTGTTTATCAGCTAGGCTTTTCATTTCCTCCTTGTAACAGCTCAGAAAGATGGGTATTAGAAAAGTTCCCATTTTATAGATAAAGACACTGAAGCTTGGAGAGGTTGGGAAACTAGTTGGAGACTCCATGGTTGACAGCCTGGGATCTCTAACCCTCCCGATCCAGTGTGTGGCTGGAGGCTTCCTAAAAAACAAAACAAGCCTTTTCAAAATTCAGTTGTTCACAGCCTTTTAATAATATCCAACCTTTAATTGATTACTGAACACTAAAAATTGATTTTATCGTTTGGTTCTCACTATAAACGATGCAGTAGGTATTGTTACTCCCTTAAAGAAACAGAGGCTCGGAGAGGTTGTAACACTTTCCTAAGGCCATAGGTGTGGGTGGTGAGAACCAGCTGAAGCCACAGTCCAGCTCTCCTCAACCCATATCTTAATCCACTCTAGGGAAAGGGGTGGCTGTTAAAAATGCAGATTCCTGGGCTCCACAAAACCTGCTGAATCCAAATTTCTGAGGGCAGACTCTGGATTGTGAATACTTAGTATGCTCCCTAGTGATCTGATGCTGCCATTCTCTCAAAAACGGCATTTTGCATCCTCTTTAGTCCAGCTTAGGGCTCCTTGACATTTCCTCCCTTAAGTTCTTTCTAGAAACCGGACGTGACCTGAAAATGTGCCCCGACAAGCAGAGGAAATATACACGAGCTAGTTCTGAAGCCAACACATCTCCATGTGAAGGCTGAAGAGTGTCCCCAGCTGGGGTCAACAGAGGTGCCATCTCCACTGCCACCGCCAGGCAGCCTCTGGGCTGAGGTGCCTGTCAGTGAGCAGAGAAAGCCCTTTGGGACTCCATTTTGGCATTTTCATTTATCATGCAAATGAAAGAAGTTAAATTAGGTCATGTCAGGGACTCGCAAATCAAAATTGTGCCAGAGGGTTCTTCCATGGCCACAGCAGGGGGCTGTGCTGAGGGATCTTCAGATGCGTCTATTTTTGAATTTTCTATCAAATCAAGGAGCTTCTGGTACCAGGCTTCTTTGGCATGAGGCATGTCCACTGTGCAGGTCTTGGATCTGCAGAGATGCCAGGCCAAAGCTTCTGGCACTGCTACATCCAGACAGGGGAGCACCAACTGCTTACCCTATGAGTTCAGTGAAAAAAGCTGCATGGGCATTGAAGTTACAGGCTTTCCTGGATTAGATCTAACTAATGCTTACTGCGCAGGGCACTGATCCAGGCTGGACACTTACCTTCATAGAACTTATGTTCCAAGGGGCACACGCCTGGCCTCTGCCACTTATAAATTAGGGCACATCAGACAAATCCCTTAACCTCTCTGAATCTCAGGTCATCTATCTGAGCCCTTTACACTGACACTTTGCAGGTGCTCGGTATATGCCACATACGATTCCATAAGTAAATTCCTCGTGTTTGCCAATGGGAGGATGCATTAGAGATATAGATGAATAGTGCAAGGTTAACTTGTACTACTTAATGTATTAATTTGGTTACACACTCATTTGCTACACATGCATTTACTTCTGGTAGGAGGGTTCGTGTAGATTTGCATCTGTTCTTTGCCTTGAGCCTAGGACTAAATGTCTGACTTCCTTTCTAATTCTCTGAAGTGAGACAGTCAAGCCCTTTGCACACAGTCAGCATTTGCTACCTGCTGCTGAATCATTGCCTGAATACATGAATAATTTGCTATGAAAGAAGTTGGTCTTCATTCAAAGCTCCAGCTACTTTGGATGAACTGGATTTCCAAATAAAGAAAAACTAGCACCTCCAAGAAGCAGGTGGTCAGATATGGTCACCATCACATATAAAGGTCCCACAGAGTTTTAGAAATGGGCTTGAGGTTGGACCCACCTGAAACTTGTGGGTTGCTACAGCTGCTCTCACCCACATCAGTGAGGAATAACTGGGTGTTTAATCAGTTCAAGCAAGCCAGGGACTGAGAGCTAAAATGTAGAGTATTTGTTTTAGTTTTAGCAGGTTGTTCTCTTTTCCTTATCTATCATAACGAAGGTTCCTTAAATGTTGGTTTCCTTGTTCTGTGATAGATATTGGGCTTTGAAGAGAAACTCAGCAGAGTTCAAATCCTACCCTATCACTAACTGGCCTTCAGACCCTGGGGGTAGGGGGTACTCTCAGATTTCCCTGTAAATCAGGTGCTATAACAATATTCACTCCCTAGGACTACTGTGAAGGTTAACTGAGGGGAAGCCTATGAAAGCACTTTGTAAACTATTGCTTTATGTGGATCTAATTAACATGACTATTTTTACTCCCTTAGTGATCTCTATTTTCTTTTCTTCTTAACAATTACAGAATCATGGGTTTGAAGGAGAGCAGGTTCATAGGCTGCCTAGTCAGAATCAACTAGAGAGCTGGTTAAAATTCAGACTCCCTAGGGGCGACCTCAAACCTACAGAATCAGACCTGGGGAGGGCAGAGAGGACAGTGGGAATCTGTGGTGTATAATGCAGCAAGCTTTGAGAAACACTGACCTAATCTCTTAATATGTGCAACCTCTGCAACATCCTTGGAAGGTGGTGTTTTAATCATATTACCTTGGTGAGGTATGGTAAAACCAGGCGCAGGTCAAAAGAGAGACACTGGGAAAGCTCAGAGGTTTCATTACACTCACAGTTCTCTGAGGAAAACATAGCCTACTGTGCAGGGCCACTCAGAGAAGCATCAGGGTTGGTCACAGAGAGAGGGTGGGAACTATGGCAAGATACTTCACTGTGGTTTCTGAGGTAAGGAAAGGGCAAGGCAGGGCACACAGGGTTAGGATTGCTAGTTTGGGTAATTCCAGGGTGCTCTGTGGCATAGCAGCTGTCCCTAGTTGTCTGGCACCTGGCCCTGGGGTAGTTAGTTTGGGTGGGTAGTGGCTCAAAGTGTGGGAACACAGTAAGGGAAGTGGCTGGGATTGTAGAATTCATCGGCTTCTCAAGAAGGAGAACTGAGCAGCTTCTAGCCTGGGTCTCAAAACTAGGTCATGACCGCACACACATATACAAAAACCACCACAACAAGGCTATATTAAAAGTGATCATCCCATTCTGCTTGTACATCTCCAGGGAAACAAAGCTTCCCGCCTTACCAGGCAGCCCCATCCATGTCTGGCCAACGGACTGTGATAATTTGGTTCCTGATACCACCTGACACCTGTCCTCCTGCAGCCTCTACTCCTCGGTCCTGGTTTCCTTTTTAGGGACACATGAACCAATCTTTCACCCTTCTTTCACATGATACCAGCACTTCCAGCATTTGAAATCAGGATATTCTCTATCCTTGGGTTTGCCAGCAGGTCTTTATTTAATAGGAATTCAAGTCTCCTCTCTTTTTTTTCCTTCTCCTTGATCTCCCTTGCCTGAGCAGGGAAGGGTAATGGCTTGAGAAGAAGCTAAGACCCTACAGGGACTTAGCCGTGGAATTTGGACTAATGATAATGATAATAATTGCAGCTACTAGTCACGGAGCATCAATCACACCTCAAGCATCAGATTAGTGCTTTACAGACAGCTCATCTCATCCTCATAACAATGTTAGGATTTGGGTATGATTGTATCCAGTTTACAAATGGGTTAATTGAGGTTTGGAGTGGAGGTGAAGAGACTTGCCCATGGTCACTTGGCCAGTACCCCAAGAACTGGCACTGGAATGCAAGGCTGCCTGGCTGAGTTCAGACAAGGGTACCTGCCATTTCCCAACCCAGCCCCATTGGGTGCCAAGAGGACAGGACTGAGAGAATTAGATGCTGAGCCAAAGCAAGAGGCCTGTCTACCAACCTGTGTGTGGGGCCCTCTCTGGGCCTCCTCTTTGGAGATGCCTCAGAGACTCAAATACCTGCTGGTTTTGTCTGTGAGGTTGGCGGAACTCCTTGTCAAACATCCAGGCACATTTTTCTCACTTTAAGAAATCAAGACAATTTCTGCACTTGACAAAGGTAAAATCTTTTAAGGCTTTGGAGGATTGGGAAAGGGAATAAGAAAGACATTAATAGAATGACATATTTTTAGAGTAACACTTCAGAGAAAAACTCTAGGGGAACAAATAATAAAATGAACGACCTAAATATGGTTCTTTAAATTTTTTTTTAAATACTATGAGCTCCAAAAGAGTGGGCTGCGCTGGATATTTGCATGCCCCAAATCTGTAAAGGATTTGAATACAATGGAAAGTCCTTGGGTGAAGACTCTCCTTTAGTCAGGTAAATTGTGCCTCCCCTAATGTTGGGTTGACTACTTGCAAGTTGAGTGACTGGGCAAAATACTAAACTTCTCTGGTTCTCAGTTTCACAATCTGTATGATAAAGTTGGTGGCACTGACCTCATTGGATTGTGGTGAGATCATTTATATGAAATGATTTACATGAAATCATCTATGTGAAATATATACTAAATATTTGTACAGGACTATAATAATATAGTCCTGTATACTACATTATATAGTATATAATATGTACTATATAATAAATCTAATATATTATTATATAATATATATTATGTGTGTTAGATTAATTATTATGTATTTTCAGGTTATTTTATTTGAAAATAGAACACATGGCTCATTTAGGAAGATTATTAAAATATCTTCTGCTGCTTTTGCTAAGTTTCCGAGAAAAGGCCGTCTTAGCCTGAGCTGCTACAACAACATACCATAGACTGGGCAGCTTAAACAGGAATTTATTTCTCATAGT
Organism: Theropithecus gelada; assembly: GCF_003255815.1. Lineage (NCBI taxonomy): Eukaryota > Metazoa > Chordata > Mammalia > Primates > Cercopithecidae > Theropithecus > Theropithecus gelada. Next base: position 85,492,935 of record NC_037668.1, read on the forward strand.
TTTGGAGGCTGGGAAGTCCAAAATCAAGATGCCAGCAGATTTGGTTCCTGGTGAGGACCGTCTTCTTGGCTTGTAGGCAATCACCTTCTTATGTAGCCTCCCATGGAACAGAGAGAGGAAGCTCTGGTGTCTTCCTCCTCTTAAAAGGGCACTAATCTTACCATGGGACTCTACCCTCAATGACCTCATCTAAAGCTATTCACCTCCTGAATTAGTCCATTTTCACACTGCTATAAAGATACCACCTGAGCCTGGGTAGTTTATAAACTAAAGAGGGTTAATTGACTCACAGTTCCACGTGGCTGGGGAGGCTTCTGGTAACTTACAATCATGGAAGAAGGCAAAGGGGAAGCGAGGCACATCTTACAGGGTGGCAAGAGAGAGAGAAAGATCAGAAGGAAGCTCCAGACACTTATCAAACAACCAAATCTTGTGAGAACTCACTATCACGAGAAGAGCAAGAGGGAAATCCACTCCCATGATCCAATCATCTCCCACCAGGTCCCTCCGTTGACAGGTGGGGATTACAATTCAAGATGAGATTTGGGTGGGGACACAGAACTAAACCAGATCACTTCCCAAAGACTTCATTTCCAAACATCATCACACGGGATTAGAGCTTCAACATATGAATTTAGGGAACAGGAGGATACACGAACACTCAATCCATAGCATGGGCAGATAGGTTCACAAACAACTGTTATGAGCTGATAGGAGCCTCCTCCTCATGGGCACTGGGTGTGGGAGCTGAGGATTCAGGAGAGCTGGACCCTGCTTCCCACTCCACAGGGGCCAGTGCCACTCCAACAGTGTGACAGTCCCTGTCTCATGAACAAGATCCTGACTTGGTTTAGATAACCTGTAACAACATGCTCAGGGAAGGTGGGTTCAACCCACAGGGTAGATCATGATTGTTCAAAGCAACCAGGATAATCTCATTCTTTCTTGCAGATGACTGGTTTAGCAGTGGGCCTATGACCCAATTTTGTTCACTGAGACAAAATGGAGCTTCTGGAAAAGACTTCCAGTTCTGATGAAAATCTCTTTTCTTCCCTATATGCTGGAATGTGAGGATGTGATGCCTGAAGCAGGGCTGCCTTTTTGTGACAATGAGGGGAAAAGCAAAGAGAATTGGAGAAATGAACTCAGAGCACTGAAATTACTGAACTGCTGAGTTAGCAGAACCTGGAACTGCCTACCCTACAATTCTAGTTATGTTTACATAATAAACCCCAATATTTTCAGCTACTTTCATACAGGTTATCTGTTACCAGGAGCCAAAAGCATCCTAAAGCATACATGCATAAACTTACTTTGGGATTCTAGACACATGGCCTCTCTGAGTCTCAGTTTCCTCTTTTATTATTATTATTATTCTTTTGAGATAGAGTCTTTCCCTGTCACCCAGGCTGGAGTGCAGTGGTGCGATCTTGGCTCACTGCAACCTCCGCCTCCCAGGTTCAAGCAATTCTCCTGCCTCAGCCTCCCGAGTAGCTGGGACTACATGCGAGTGCCACCATGCCCAGCTAATTTTTGTATTTTTAGTAGAGATGGGGTTTCACCATGTTGGCCAGGAGGGTCTCCATCTCCTGACCTCATGATCTGCCTGCCTCAGCCTCCCAAAGTGCTGGGATTATAAGCCTGAGCCACCACGCCCGGCCTGATTTCCTCTTATATTAAATGATGAGATTGGATTCCTGTTGGCAAACCAGTAGCCCATGGGCCAGATTCAGCTTAGCAGTGATGTTTGGGTTTCCCTGTGTATCAAAAAAATCATATATATCTAGAAAATGTGACTCGTGTACTTTCCAAAGCTCCTCTAACTGCCCTCATGAGCCTCCCATGGGATGGTGGTGGAAAAATGAATCTTGTCAGTTAATGATATCTCCATCTCCTATAGTATAAAGAATCTCTTTGGTATCTTGGTTCTTCTCTGGAAATGCTCCTGGTTAGGGGTGAAGAAGTGGGGCTTCCATGCCATTGTGGCCTTAGGGCTATGTTGTTTTCTCTAGATCTGCTACAGAATCTGTTAAAGCGAACTGAGTAAGACTCTTTTTAAAAAAAAATAAAAATAAATAAAAAGACTCACACCATAGTGGCAGAACAGTAAGAAAAACCTTTAAACCAAAGAGACAACAAAGTTAGGAGATTTTTAAAGATTATATCATTGTACTATATTTAAAACAATTTTTAATTTGTTGCCAATTTTTTTTTAACTCACAAGATTCTATATGTGCATGCAGATTTTTATCTTCTCTTGAAAATTAGAGACTCTTGGCAACATTGAACTCATATTCTTTCATGGCACAATAATGGGGCATGAGCCAAGTAGTCTTCTTTCCTTCAATGTGCATGCATTGTCTGGTTCTTCACAGTCCCAATCACTCCCCTTTGTCTTGGACCTTGAATGCATCTGGTTCATGCATTTATGGTCTCTTTCTACCCCCTTAGGCATTCACAATTCTATAGTAAGATCAACTCCACTTATACAGTTCTGAGACTCTATGATCAATTCCCCCTTCCCACCTCCCCATACATCCAGCACCACACTAAGCCCAGCCAGGGAATATAACATATTACATCCTGACATAAGTATGATTACTACATGAACATATAATAAGTTATAGATAAATGTATAATCCGGTCAACTATATATACCAAATACTTATTTTAAAATGAGAAGATTTTTTTTCAACCATTCATTTGACTGCCATTCTTTGAACCCGCTGTGGAGCCTTGGGGTAAGTTACTTGAGCCAACTGGGCTCCTATTTTTTCAACTGTGGGATGAAGAGGGTACAACTAATTCCAGGGCTCTGTAATTACATGAGTTCAGTCCAATAACCATATGTTCTCACATCAGGAGGGCTGATCCAAGGAATGTAAGACAGGCCCTCACATTTGGGAGTTTATGATCTAGTTGGGGGAAAAAAAGCAAAAGCATAGAAAATGGAAAGCATCACAAAGCAAAGGGAGCTCTGGGGCCTCTGCTCAGAATAGTGGGATCTTACAATCAGAAGGTGACTAAGAGAAACTTTTCTCTCCTCACCAACATCTACAGCTAACTACCTCCTCTTCTTCCCTTGAAATAAAATTCAGCTCACCTCTCCCTCTCCTGAAGCCCAAGGCTGGGTGAATTGATGCCCTCTACATGTATCCCCACAGCTCTGCAATGTCTTTGTTTATTGGTCTGTCTCCCCCACCGTTCTGGACTCTGAGGGCAGAAAATGTAATACACATTTGTCTTTTCTCTTTTCTTTTGTTTTTCCTTTTCTTTCTCCTCTCTCTCTCTCTCGCTCTCTTTTTTTTATATAACAACACTCACTTCATGGAGAACCATGCTGGCACCTCATTCCATGTGGTTCTGATGAAATGGTTAATAAAGATTTTCATCATACACATCCTTCCTCTGGTTGGCAAGTAAAATCAGGTCAGATTCTTTCTTCAGGAGATTTTAATCTTAAGGGAATTAACAGAATATCAAAAGAGTTTGAAACTGAATCATTCTTCCAGCAGAGTTCATTTTTTCCTACTTCCATTATCCATTGACCTGTTCTTGTTCCTCTCTTCCCTTGGATGTTCAATCCTTCCTTGACTTTGCAAACTCCTCAATACTTTACTTAAAACAAAAAAGTGAAAGAAAGAAAGATGGTTGGAGCCATTTCTATAAAAACCAAAGATTTTATCTCATTCTGGGATCAAATCTTTTTCAACTTTGCTATCAATTACAAAGTCTGGCATGTGGTAAATTCTGGGGACAAAATACTAAATGTTTATTCAGTGAATAAATTCCTCATCAATGCTAACTTTCATTCTATCTATAGCATTCCTGACAGATAACCACCTCTCCTCTTTATGCTAGAATGCCATCAACTTCGGAGGGCTCAGGCAGCTCAGGCTATTTGGAAAATTTTCCCAAATGAAATCTATCACATATCCCCAGTTGTTTGAAAGTTCTTCCTAAATGAGTTAAAATCTTACTCACATTAACTTTCCCCCTACTATTCCTTGTTCTTTGCTGGGACCATGAGAATTCTTCCATCAGATAATTTCAGAGTCAGGGCTAGCAACATCTACAGGGTTTCAGGGCTTGCTAAGAGGTCTCTAAGGGATAATAATATCTCACATTTGAAAGGCAAATAACACCTAGAGGGTTTTCAAAGCTCTTTCCCAACCATTAGGTAATTTATTCTCACAAAAACTCTGAGACACAGATTGCTGTGGGATTACTAGTCTCCATTTTACCTATCGGGAGACTCTATCCCAGAAAGATTGTATACTTTTTTTTTCCAGGTCACACAGTTAATAAAGGGCAGAGTTAAGACTCAATGCCTGATCTTTATGGCTTAATTCTCTCACCTCCTCAATTGTACCATGGGTCCCTTACCACAAGGTTATAATAGTCATCTCCTTGATGAAGATATGATTTTAAAGGGATTTACTGCTCCAGCCACTCTGCATGAAATACTTGAAAAACATTCAAGTATTTCAGCTTGAAATACTTGCTTGACCTTCTCAATCATCTAAAAGAGGTATGATTATTTCTATTTCACAATTGAAGACATTGAGGCTCAGAGCAGTGAAGAGACTTGTCCAAGGCCACTAGGTAATAAACGTCAAAACTGACATTGAACCCAGGTAAAAAAGACAGACATCAGTCATACTAGGAGTTGGTTCATGCTGTGTGAGCAGCCTAGCCCTGTACCACAGAAGCCACCATTAAGTCCCATTTTGATCTTTCTCCCATGTGAGTTTTCGGATGTACACTCTCAGCAAGGACAACAGCCATTTCCTTACCCACTATCCCTGAAACTCCTGGGGCCGCTTTGTTGCTCTCCTCTCCCAAATTCTAAAGTCTTTCTCTGTCCCTCTCCCCACATAATTACATTAGCCATTCACAAAGTTTGGGTGGGATCTTTGGTTGCTGAATGACTTATGGGGAAAGAAGGAAGACTGGCTGGCTACACACACAAGAAACATTCAGGTCATTTTAATTTCTCCATCCCTGGGCAGCATCAGACTAACCTGGAATGTGCATTCCACAGCTGCATTAAGACCAAGGGGAAACACCTGTATTCTGTTACACTGTTTCTCCCTTAGACAACCCCCTTCCCCACCAAAGGAATGGTGTTTTCTTAAAGTTCTTCTGCAAGGTTCTGTTCTCAGCACTGATAACACCATAAAATAATGGTAAAGTTAATTATTGGCAAATTAAAATGGAAGTGCTATCTAAATTCTTAGGACAGCCACATTACTATAAAATTAGTTTATTGTGATCAAAACGATTAATGACATTTCAGTAAATACCAGAGAATTAAAATCCTGAATACCAAGAAGGTTAAATTCTTATCATCATTAGAGTACATCAGAGAAAAAAGTGAGTCCTCTCCTTATCTGCTTACATTAGGGAAAAAGACACAGAGCAAATAAAGAAAATCACTTGAATCTTGGCAAATACTGAAATCAAGAGGCTCATTTTCTTCTTTATGTAGCACTTAGAAGCAATACATATTGTACTGGAGGAAAAACAATAGCTCATGTGTAATTTAAACAAAATAGACAGAGCAAAAGAACAGAATTGAAAGGCCAAAAATAGATCCACACATATCATAACATTTTAGCATATAATGGAGAGGGTATTTTAAAACTGGAGAAAAGGATAAATATTAAATGAAGGTATTGGCACAACTGGTTCATCATTGGTTGAGGGAAGATAACTACCTTTTATCTTACCCCTAAATATAGTACAGAACAAAAAAAGTAGATAAAAATACATATGTTTATCATTTCAAGAAGAGAAACCAGAAAAGGAGAAATTAATAAATAAAGGAAAACATAAGTAATAACCCAGAGAAAATATCAACAATCCTTTGGAAAGATAAAGGATAATACCCTTGATTATTTTTTATATGTAAAGGATATATTTGATACATAAAGAGCTTCTACCAATAAAGAAAAAGACAAGCTCTCTGATATAAAAATGAGGCTGGGCACAGTGGCTCACCCCTGTAATTTCAGCACTTTGGGAGGCCAAGATGAGCAGATCACTTGAGGCCAGGAGCTTCAGACCAGCCTGGCTAATGTGGAGAAACATCTCTACGTTTCTCTCTACTAAAAATTCAGAAATTAGCCAGGTGTGGTGGCACACGCCTGTCCTCCCAGCTGCTCAGGAGGCTGAGGCAGGAGTATCACTTGAACCCAGGAGATGGAGGTTGCAGTGAGCCGAGATCGTGACACTTTCACTCCCGCCTGGGCAACAGAGTGAGACCGTGTCTCAAAAAAAAAAAAAAAAAGGCAAAAAACTTAGAAAAGAAATAAAATAAAAGTAGCCAATGCAACTATGAAAATATTTCCCCTTCAATAGGGGGAAAATAATGCAAGTTAACGTAACAGTACATTTTTTATTCTGGCGAAAATTTAAAAAACTTTATAGTAAGCAGTATAGGAGATAAATAGACCCTCTTAGACTCTGCCGAAAGAGCACAAATTGACCCAAAATTTATGAAAGGCAATTTGGACTAAAAAATAAATTATATACTATTTTAGTTTGCTAGCGCTGTCACACAAAAAAAATCCCAGAATAAGTGGGTTAAACAACACAAATTTATTTTCTATGGTTCTAGAGGCTAGAAGTCCAAGATCAAGGTGTCTGCAAGTCTGGTTTCTGAGGCTTCTCTCCTTGGCTTTCATACGGCCACCCTTTTGCTGCCTCTTCATGTGGTCTTTCTTCTATGCACACCCATGCCTGGTGTCTGTTTAATTTGTTATAAGGGCACGAGTCATATTGGACTACGGCCTCACCCTTATGATTTTACTTAACCTTAATTATTTTTTCTCTTTTTCTCTTTTTCTTTTTCTTTTTTTTTTTTTTTTTTTGAGACAGTCTTGCTCTGTCACTAGGCTGGAGTGCAGTGGCATGATCTTGGCTCACTGCAACCTCTACCTCCTGATTTCAAGTGATTCTCCTGCCTCAGCTTCTCAAGTAGCTGGGACTGCAGGTGCATGCCACCATGCCCAGCTAATTTTTTTTTTTTTTTTTTGTATTTTTTGTTTTCGATCTCTTGACCTCGTGATCTGCCTGCCTCGGCCTCCCAAAGAGCTAGGATTACAGGCGTGAGCCACTGCACCTAGCCCCTTAATTATTTTTTCAAAGGCCCCTTCTTCAAATACAGTCATGCTAGGGGTTCAGGCTTTACCATAGGAATTTGAGGGTGGGAGAGAACACAGTATAGTCCGTAACACACACACACACACACACACACACACACACACTTACCCCACACACATATTCTTATCTTATGACCAACAATTTCACTTACAGAATATGATTCAGAAAAGCAAACAGACCACAAAGGCAAAAACCTGGTCCTAAAGTATACATACATCTCATCCTAGATTCTGTTTTCTAACTTGAATATTCCATTTATGCAAAATTGGTTAATTCAGTACTAAATCAAATTCTTTTGAGATGAGATCCCAAAATTTATTTTTTTTTAATTTAACTTCGAATACATAGCCAGGCGATGGTGAAATTGCTTTGTAAATGACTATGGAATAGGTAAGATTCTGTTGTCGGAACCTGTCATGAAAGTGTCAGTGTCCCTTGAATGCAGTGACTCTCGGGGAAAGGCCACGTGGCCTAGTGTGCATTCCTGAGCTGTTAAGTCAGATAGATGTGGCTGGAATTCACTCCATTCCTTATTGGCTGTGTGACCTTGGGCAAACCCTCTACCCTCTCTGATGCTCAGTCTCCATTATCTGAATAATGAGGAAAACAATACCTTTCTGCAGAGTGGTATAATAAGATTTAGAGGTAAATTAAGAATAGGACCTGGTGACTAGCCAATGTGAGATGTTCAGAAAATCAATATTATCTCCTTATGATATCACCACCAATGTTCAGGGAGGGAATGGACCAGTCAAAATTCATAAAGGCAGTACAAGGTGTGGTAATACCCAGATCAATGTCATTTTAGGGAAGTTGACATTCTGACTGGGGTCAGTGTATCCTAGAGCAATGGTACAGGGTTCTGAGGCAAATGGATCTCAGTTCAAATCCTGAAACTGCCTACTGACTAAGTGGGTAAATCCAGGCAAGTAACTTGACTGTCAGCCTCAGTTTCTTCATCTGTAAAATGGGGTTGATAAGATCTACTTCACAGCATCACTATTAGGCATAAATAAAATAACCCAAGTATGATGCTTTTTACAGTGTCTGCATGTATACATCTCAGTAAGCAGAATTATTTTTTTGCCACTACTAGTGCACTTCTGCCTCAGACATATGTGCGAATGTCCGCAGTGTCAGAGGCTCTGGAGAAACCGTCTAGAGCAAAACTTCGGATGAGTAGGTGTAGTGGAGTCTTTCATTCTTTAAAGAATCCTGGGAAGGAAGAAAACTAATAAGTTATTTCATCTATTACCTTCTTGCGCAAGGATCCCTGGCTACAAATACACTCTGATGTTTTTCTCAGATAAGTTACAAATAAGCCCCAACTTGCCTTGAAAGGATTTCTGCAATCTAATAGGATGAGGTGTTAGTCCTGATACTGTGAAATCCCTTTAGCAGAAAGCCTGGGGCTACCAGTGGGGCCGGGCCCTTCCTGAGTGTTGGCACTTAAGGAGGCAGATAAAGGAAGATTTCCAAATAGGAACATCTGGAAATGGAAAAGGACTCTGAGGAGAAAGAGCACTCATTTTTCAAGACTGCCTTAGGCTATGTTTTCCTGGGAAGCGGTCTCTGGGCAACAGAATCATGGATTTGAGATGTGACACACAGGATTTTAACAAATGAAGTCACTGGGTCTGTTTCTGGAGCACCCTGGGTTTACTTCTCTGCTCAAGGACTTTAGAACCAGATTGACAGCCCAGTCAGTCGGGTGACTGTCCAGGGTGCCCCCATTTGAAAAGCAGCAAGGCCTCATGGAAAAAAAAAATGGAAATATTATTCCAATTAACACAGATGCCACATGGGATTCTTGATATGACTGATGAAATTTAAATTGGTTGCCACATTAGTGAGGAGTCTTCAGGTCATAGACAATAGAAAACCAAGTCAAACTAGATTTTTTTTTTTTTTTAACAGTGGTAAAATACACAGAGCATAAACTTTTCTATCTGTGGTAGACAGCTTGGGCTACCAGAACAAAATATTACTTTCAATGGCAAAAGCCACAATTACGTTTGCACCAACCTAATACAGGCTTGTTGGCTAAAACAACACAAATGTACTTTCTCACAGTTGTGGAAGCTGCAAGTCTAAGATGAAGGCGTTAGAAGCGTTAGTGTCTGGTGAGGGCTCTCTTCCTGGCTTGTAGGTGGCCGCCTTCTTGCTGTGTCCTCACACTGCCTTTCCTCTCTGTGCGCACGGAGAGAGAGCTCTGGTACTCTTATGACCTCATTTAACCTTATTTGCCTCCTACAGGACCCTGTCTCTATATGTAGTCACACTGAGGGTTGGGGCTTCAATACATGAATGTTGGAGAGACACAGTTCAGTCCACAACACTGTCTTAATTATGTTTAAGTGCACAATTCAGTGGCATTAGGTACCTTCACATTGTTGTGCAACCATCACTACTATCCATCCACAGCACTTTTCTTATCTTGCAAAACGGAAACTCTGTACCCATTGAAAATAATGCACCATTCCTCCTTCTCCCCAGCCGCTGACAGCCACCAAACCACCATTCTACTTCCAGGATTGTGGCTTTGACTTCCCTAGGTACTTCATTTAAGTGGAATTATGCACTGTTTGTCCTTTTGTGGCTGACTTATTTCACTTGGTGTAATGTCAAGGTTCATCCATGTTGTAGAAAGTGTCAGAATTTTCTTGTTTTTCACAGCTGAATAATATTCTACTGTATATGTAGACCACATTTTCTTTACCCATGTATCCATCAATGGACACTTGGGTTCTTCCACCTTTTGGTTACTGTGAATAATGTTGCTGTGACCATGGGTGCACAAATCAAACTAGTTTTTAAAAACCATACATGGAAGTTTATGATTGTGATTATGGCAATGGCTTCATAAGTGTACCCAAATGTTAATATTTATCAAATAGTATACCTTATATATATGCAGAAAATAGTATGTCAATTATTCTTCAAGATAGCTATAAAAGACACACAAAGAAAGGAGGATTATTTTTTGGCACACTACGGGGAACTTCAGGACAGCAGTGCCTGTCATGAAGGCCCAAATTACATCATCAGGATTTTAAATAAAGGGTTCCATCAGTGGACACTCTACTTTACTTTACTTCTGTAAGGTCAGTTTTTCCTAAGTAGAGACACACATATGGCACAACTCTTGGCTAACCTTGTCTTTACAACCAGGAATCTTAGAGGGGAGAGAATACCATATTCCCGAAAGTTCTAGCAGAAGTCTGAGCAAATGCTCCAATTGGTCAAACTCTGAGTCAATCATTATGGTTACGGAGAAAGCTGTCCTCTAACTGGCCAGGCCTGGGTTGCATGCCCTGCCTATGATGGATAGGATGGATGAATACCATGAACTACTCAGAATAGGTTCCCCTCAAGAAAGAGGGGTTCTGTTATCAGAAAATGGAAGGCAGGCAAAACTGAAGATGAATATTACTGTGCTACTCTTCTGAAAGAGACTGACTTCCCCTTACATGGAAATAAAAGTACACAATTTGCTAATGACCACTTGCCCCATAGGGTATTTTTGTGCTCTGCATATGAAAGCTATGAAAGATTTCCAAATAGGAACATCTGGAAATGGAAAAGAAGGGCTCTGAGGAGAAAGAGCACTCATTTTTCAAGGCTGCCTTAGGCTATGTCTTCGTCTCTGGGCAAAAGAATCATGGATTTGAGACGTGACACGTGGGATTTTAACAAATGAAGTCACCGGGTCTGTTTCTGGAGCACCCTGTGTTTACTTCTCTCCTCAAGGACTTTAGAACCGGATTGAGACCCCAGCCAGTCGGGTGACTGTCCAGGGTGCCCCCGTTTGAAAAGTAGCAAGGTCATAAATCTCTTCATCACCCTCCATGGACCATGAGACCAGCCAACTAGGAGTCACCTGAAATCACCAGCCAAATGTCAGCTGAAATTCCGAAACAGAATAATCCTAAGCACAATGCTATTTACCCAGGAAAAATGATTTCTTTTATCTAAATTTTCAACAGAGAAAGTGTAGGGGATCAGAAAAATCACAATTCTAACACAATTTCAAGTGTTCGAATTACGTTTTGAATATAGCTGTTGATTTTTAAAAATCCATTTCTGCCCACTTCCATTAAGTAAACACTGAAAAACTATATTTTGAATGTAGTTGTTGTTTTTAAAAAATCTGTTTCTACCCACTTCCATTAAATACTGAATAATTATTTTAGCAAAGTCATTGTGAAAGGATATCAACTTTTTAGGGCCCCAAAATATCTCAATCTAACCCTGTCCTGGGACTATCTCTAGGTTAATTTAGAGCAAAGCTACAGAAAGGAAAGTGAGCTGCTATGTGGTAAGCAGTAGACATAGTCTTGTCCACAAAGAATCATGTATACTGTCTTTCTCTGGGAGGCTTAGAGATGTGGGATAATTTTTGAGGGTCACACATGGAATGAGCAAGTGGCTGTTCTAAGACTCAAATGCAGGTTCCTCTGGCTCCAAATCCATGCCTTGTGATTTGGTTCAGATCTGTGTCCCCCCCACCCTCCAAATCTCATGTAGAACAGTAATCCCAGTGTTTGAGGTGGGGCCTGGTGGGAGGTGATTTGATGGCTGGTGCAGTTTCTCTTGAAGGGTTTAGCACCATCCCCTCCATGCTATTCTCATGATAGTGAGTGAGTGAGTTATCATGAGATCACGTTGTTTAGAAATGTGTAGCACCTCCCCATTCCTCTTCCTCCTGCTCTGGCCATGTAGGATATGCCTGCTTCTCCCTCCCCTTCCCTCATGATTGTGAGAGGTGAAGCCCCGTGGGCTTCTGGGTCTGGTGGGGACTTGGAGAACTTTTCTGTCTAGCTGAAGGATTGTAAACACACCAATCAGTGCTCTGTCTAGCTAAAGGTTTGTAAATGCACCAATCAGCACTCTGTAAAAAATGGACCAATCAGCGTTCTGTAAAATGGACCAATCAGCAGAATGTGGGTGGGGCCAAATAAGGGAATAAAAGCAGGCCACTGGCACCAGCAGGCAACTGGAGTCCCTTTCCACTTTGTGAGAGCTTTGTTCTTTAGCTCTGGGCAATAAATCTTGCTGCTGCTCAGTCTTTGGGTGGACACTACCTTTATGAACTGTAACACTCACCGCAGAGGTGTGCAGCTTCACTCCTGAAGTCAGCAAGACCACAAACCCACTGGGAGGAATGAACAAGTCAGGACTGCCACCTTTAAGAGCTGTAACACTCACTACGAAGGTCTGTGGCTTGATTCCTAAAGTCAGTGAGACCACGAACCCACCAGGAGGAACGAACAACTCCGGACACGCCACCTTTGAGAGCTGTAACACTCACTGCGAAGGTCTGCGGCTTCACTTCTGAAGTCAGCAGACCACGAACCCACCTGAAGGAAGAAACTCCAGACACATCTGAACATCTGAAGGAATAAACTCCGGACACACCATCTTTAAGAACTGTAACGCTCACCATGAGGGTCTGTGGCTTCATTCTTGAAGTCAGTGAGACCAAGAACCCACCGGAAGGAACCAGTTCCGGACACAATTGGAGGTTTCCTGAGACCTCCCCAGAAGCCAAGCAAATGCTGCTATGCTTCCTTTATAGCCTGCAGAATTGTGAGCCAATTAAACCTCTCTTCTTTATAAATTACCCAGTCTCAGATGTTTCTTTATAACGATGTAAGACCGGACTGTACACCTTGGTTTTGTTTGTTGATTTTTTTTCTATGCAAGTCCTCTACTTTCACTGTCCTTTAACAGGTTCTTGTTCTGCCTTTGTTAGGCTGATTCTCTAGGTATCACTAGGAGGCATAGACCCTCTCCTTGCAGAACTCCAAGGGACACCATTCACACATTCTTCTGAAAGTCCTGTGTTGAGCTGTGGTGGAGCTCTGCCATGTGTAGTTATTGTTAGGAGGTTTGGCATTGATTCCAAATTCCTAAACATGACCTGGCTAACTGCTACTCACCTTCAGGTGTTATTTTAGTTGTCACTTCCCTGGGGAAGATTTCTCTGTATCCCTGATGGGGGATTAAGTCACCGTTTTGTTTACTCAGAGCACCCCTAACATAAGATTGTCTTCCCCAGCACTTAGCACAATTAATAATTAATTACTCATATTATTTGTTTAATGGCTGTCTCTATTCATGCATCCATTTACGGATTTTTTTTTTTTTTTTTTAAAGAGCCGATTACATGCCTGCCAGGTGCTTACTGTCTGAAGTCCTGAGGCTAGAGCAGTGTAGTAGTAGGAGTCCTGGATGGACTGGGAAGTGGTCTGTCTTCCTCCCCATGTATCCTCCAGCCCAGCTAGTGCCTCACCCAGAGCAAGGATTGAAAGAAGGAAGAAAAAAATGAAGAAAGGAGACAACAGTATTACTATGTTTCAGCCATATTCCATCCCTTTCCTTTGTGGGCTCTTAAAAGGCTGAATCTAGTCCTATTTATCTCTGAATCTCCAGCACTAAACACAGCACCTGGATAGAATAGGAGCTCAAAAAATACATACACTCTTTAATGAATCAATGAATGATTCAAGCAATCAGTTTAATTTGGCATATGCCTTCCTTGTAGGTGTGCCCATTAATTACCAATTACCAATGTTTACATTCCAGTGCCTAACCATTTTTTTGCTGGCTTCTATGAACTCTCTGGGATGAGAGAATTGGTTTCTCAAATGACTTCCCGCATAAATTAGCCCATCTGAAAGTGAGTGTTTATCCCGGGCTCTTTGAAATTCACATCATTCGCACCAACACCCCCGCTCAGCTCAGACAGTTCTTTAATTCCAGTCACCTGGGATTTCTTCCTACCTTTGTTGCCAGCCCCAGCCTAACGCCACTTATCTTATCCACCTGGATTTACATATCAGAAAGGCCTAATCAAAGCCTGCCTGATTGTCACATCCACCCTGGTTACAAATCTGCCATCTAATCAAGAAGCCATACAGCAAATCAACATGCCCTTCTTTCTGAAATCTCTTGCAGAAAAATGGCAGAGCAGACGTCAGAGCTGTGAACAAGGACGGCAAGAGTCAACCAGGGGAAAAATTCCCTCCCTAGCTGTGTAGCACTGGGAAGAAAGGGACAAGGCAAAATGCTTTGTCTGCAGTTTGATACAACAGTGAGTGTGGGAGAAAAAACTAATGAGCGCAAAGTAACACATTTCTAACCTATGGTGCCTAATGGCACCATCCTAAGATTCTCTGGGTCCACAAGGCCACGAAGTTAGAATCAGAGATCCTTTATTTAGTCCAACATCTGGATTGCACATTTTATGAGCTAAGTCAGGTTAGAGGGATGAATAGCTAACAATAACAGGTAACTTCTATCGCGCCGTTAGATGGGCCAGCCTTTTCGGGCATGATCTCATTGGGTCCTCACAGCTAATTTTTTCTTTAATACAGATAAGGAAAAAGAGACTTAGCAATGCCATTTCCACATAACTGTAGAGCAAGTAAGCCGTGAACCCAGGACACAGACATAGATTATTTGTTCATTCAGCAAACTAATTTTTTTAAGTCTCCTGAATGGCACATCTTAAACTTTAAAATATGCATACAAGCCACTTAGAGATTTTTTAAAATGTGTTTTCTGATTCATTAGACCTTGAGTACGTATCCACATTTTTACTTATTTTATTTTATTTTTATTTTTATTTGAGACGGAGTCTCTCTTTGTCACCCAGGCTGGAGTGCAGTGGCACGATCTTGGCTCACTACAAGCTCTGCCTCCCGGGTTCACACCATTCTCCTGCCTCAGCCTCCCGAGTAGCTGGTACTACAGGCACCCACCACCATGCCCAGCTAATTTTTTTGTATTTTTAGTAGAGACGAGGTTTCATCATGTTAGCCAGGATGGTCTCGATCTCCTGACCTTGTGATCTGCCCGCCTCAGCCTCCCAAAGTTCTGGGATTACAGGCGTGAGCCACCGCGCCCGGCCGGTATCCACATTTTTAATAAGCCCCCTGGTGATGCGGCCCTTGCACAGACCATAGATAATCCTGACTCCGTTACTCTTTTGCTGTGTGCCCCTTGGCAAATTACTTAATTTCTCTGAGCCTCAGTTTCCTCCTTATAAAATAGAGATGACACTAGAACCTGTCTCATGGGTGTATTTCAACAGTTAAATGACATACTCTATATAAAGCTCTTAGCACAGTCTCTGGCCTACTCGGCAAGGGAGAAAGCAAGCAGCAAGTGTCAGATCTTATGATTTTCATATAATCCATACTGGGCACTGTGCTGGGAATACAGAAAGGAAAAGACACCCTCTCAAGGAGATGCCAAATAGCAGGGAGGCTGGTGGGCTGTATGGTCTGTGACAGGGGCAGCTCAGAAGACAACTTACTAGCCTGAGCATGGGAATCAGAGGAAGCTTCTGAGAGACAGTCTTATTTCTGCCATCCCAGTCCACATGAGAGGAAAAAAAATCAAGATCAAGTGGCCAGTTGGTGCAGGACACTGCAAGAGAGCGGGTTTACATCCAGGGGTTCAGCAGCCTTTAGGAGCTGATATGATCAAAGGTCAGATTCACCAGTTCCTGCCAAAGGACTCTTGCTGAGGATTTCATGAGGTCTCAGATTTTCCCTTCCAGGTTCCTGACAGCCATTTGATTTCTGCCAAGACTCTCAACTCCCTTACATATTAACACAACCTTAAGCCTTTCTTCTGAGCCCCTCCAGGCATGTTTTTATTTTTTTCTGCACCCCTCTAGCCTTCTAAATTCTACCAGCCACCAAGACCCACCACAGAGTTCATACCTGCTAAAAGTGAGGGTTGTTTGCATTTTAAAGCCTTCATTATTAGAGCTGAAGCGTCCACGGAGATGCTTCCCAGTTGATTTGAGCTTTATTTTTTTTCTAGGAATGAAGCTTAATAATTTTTTTTCTATAATTGAGAAAACAGAAGCTAAAGTGAAATGACCTGTGAGCAAGTGGCAGAACCTGTACTAAAAACGTATTTCCTCATGCCCAGCAGGGCTCTCTCTCTCACAACCCTCTGTTAGAGAAAAAAAGCACAAAGCAGGGCTACACACTCCACTCTCCCTTCCCTAAGGAATCTCAGAAAGCTGATGAATGCATTTGGCATCCTCTCCAGAAGTGCTGGAAATAGCCTGTTACAGTGCAGGGTCTGGGCTTGGAATTCCACAGCTCTCCCCACCTGGGACCAAATCGACTCTGTCGCTGACAAGCAGCAGCAGGAGCTTGAGTAAGTTATAAAATACTGCTGAGCCTCAGTTTTCTAAAATGTAAAATGGAGATAATCGTACTTACTGACAGTTGGGTGTGATGATCCAGTATGATAATATATGTAGAACACCTGGAGAGCAGGTGTTTGCCCGGTGATGGGGCATTTCAAGGGTTTTAAGCAAAGTCACTCATTCCCCAGTTAAAAACTTTTGGTGACAGGCTGCACATATAGCCCTGAGGATGCACATAGCCTGAGGTCCCCAGTCTAGTGCCTGTAGCCCTTTGTAATCCGCACCCTACCCTCCCAGCCTCATTGCTCAGATAGCTCCTCCTGACACTCCGTTCTGCTCTCCAGCTTTGCAAAGCAATTTCCAGCTTCCTAAGCTCCACTGTCCTGTCTTTACTTTGGACTGGTGGTTTGCCACAAGTGTTTACTAATTCTTTTTCTCCATTTCCTCAACACCTCACGTCCTCTGGCCCTCTAAAGCTCATTTTTCGGGTCTCAGATCAGGTCTCACATTTGATACCTTCTCGAGGAAGTCCTGCCCCACCTCACCCCATCACCAGGCCATGTCTCTGTACCCCCTTAGTGATCCTACTAGATTGGGGAGCAACTCACAGTGTTGTGCCATTGTCTACTCTTTTGCCACGTCTGCATCTCCCAACAGGACGCAAGCTTAGTGCAGACAGGAGTTATGTCTGAGGTCTTGTTCACCATCATCTCGCTCACACACTCCAAGGCCTGGTACAGAGTAGGAACTCAAATAATAGCTGTAAATGGAATCGATCAGAATAACAATAACAGTCTTGAGAAAAATAAAAAATGTCACCACTCCAGGGTGAGCAAGACAAATGGGCTTGTCCCATTGTTGAGACGGAAAGCTTTACACAAATAATTTCATTTCCAGCCTTTCTAGAACAAAGCAGGACTTAAAATAAAATAAACCAGCTACCAGGTGCCTGGGAGCAAGGGTACCATAGCCAGTACCGCTTGTGGGTCAGGAAACTAAAAGAATCCAGCCTTGTCCATAAAAAAGGATGAGTTCGTGTCCTTTGTAGGGACATGGGTGCAGCTGGAAATCATCATTCTCAGCAAACTATCGCAGGAACAGAAAACCAAACACCGCACGTTCTCACTCATAGGTGGGAATTGAACAATGAGATCACTTGGACACAGGAAGGGGAACATTACACACCGGGTCCTATTGTGGGTGGGGGGAGGGGGGAGGGATAGCATTAGGAGATATACCTAATGTAAATGACGAGTTAATGGGTGCAGTACACCAACATGGCACATGTATACATATGTAACAAACCCACACATTGTGCACATGTACCCTAGAACTTAAAGTATAATAAAATAAAAAAAAAAAAGAATCCAGCCTTGTCAATGCAAAATGCTTAGAGCCCTGGGGGTCGGGATGGGTTGAGGCAGGTCCTCTTTGAACCACAGAGAGGAAGCCCCTTTCTAAATCCCAGTCACTGAAAGCCACTGTCTTCCTTTCCTAGCGCCTATAGAATTGAATTAGCATAAGCATTGTCATGTAATGAGTTGTCAGGCTGAAGATGTAATTATTGCAAAGCAGTGAAAAATTTCAAAAGTTGAGCTTTAATGGCAAAATGAGATGGGAGCTCTGGCGTTCAAGTATAAAACAAACTTTTTAATATTCATTCCTCCTGCACTCTTTGAAATTCACCTTCAGAGCGCCAAGGTGAACAGGGGGAAAAAAGTTCAATAATTTTCAAATCCTAATTATAATTCATCACAGGTGATTAAACAAGGCTGTGGGTATTTGTTGCTCACCACTTGTTTTTTTTTTCTTACAGTGGACATTTAATTTTAATTAAAAAGAGAGTTTTTTTTTTTTTTTCTAATGATGCCTAATGCTATTTTTCCTTTTCCATGCAGAGAGACTCAATTTTTCAATTTGCCAATATTATAAGATAAAAAATACTGCATACATGTTAATGCCTTTTATTTTGATGGGGTGGGGGGCTATTAGTTCATCCACCTTTAGTGTCTCTATACTTCCCGAGGGAGTCAAACCAGACTCCAGAGACTGTCTTTCCAGATCTCCATAATTTAGCTAGCATTTACACTTCTGAAATTTCTGAGCTTTACCTTCTTTATTTGAAAAATGGGGGCCAGGCCGGCGGCTTACACCTGTAATCCCTGCACTTTGGGAGGCCAAGGCAGGCGGATCACTTGAGGCCAGGAGTTCAAGACCAGCCTGGCCAACATGGCGAAACCCGTTTCTACTAAAAATACAAAATTAGCCAGGCGTGGTGGTGCACACCTGTAATCCCAGCTGCTTGGGAGGCTGAGGCACGAGAATTGCTTGAACTTGGGAGGCAGAGATTGCAGTGAGCTGAGATTGCGCCACTGCACTCCAGCCTGGGTGAGAGAACAAAACTCCTTTTCAAAATAATTAATTAATTAATTAATTTAAAAAATGAAAAACGAGGATGTTAATAATGAGACATATTTTGCTATCCGTGGTAGGTACTTTGGGAAAGTAAGACGATCATTCTGTCTACAAGCACTTTATAGGACTGATGACCCACCATGAGACCAAGTTAATTCATAACAAATGTTATTTGTTGTTTTTGTTATTGATAAGTATTTGTTAATTAATTCAACAAACATACTAATTTTTTTTGTGTGTGTACGAGGCACTGTGCTAATTTCTAGGGTTTAAAAAGAGAAAAGAAAATGAACCATGCGCCATCTTTCATGATGAGGATTGATCCAGATTAGACAGGAAGACAGACATGAGAACAAATGGACCTGATTCCATTTGATTCTTACAGAAATGCTCTGAGGTGTGTAGGAGATAGGATTAGAAGTCTCATATAGCTTTGTAACTGTGTAATTTGGGGAAAGTCCTTTAACATTTTGAGACTCAAAATTCATTGCATAAAAAATAGGGTACATAGTATTGCTTCTAGTTTTGATTGCTGTATAAACATTGTTTGCCTTTATTTATCATCTTTTCTTCCATAAATCTCCTAATCTGTGCTCAAGTAATGCTTCCTAGCTTTTATGTCTATGATTTTCCTTGCCTAAGCACTCTCCTCATTTCTGTGTCTGGCATACCCTTTAAAAGGTAGGATAGATACTATGATCCTTGTGAAATTTTCTCACATTCACAAGATAATTCAGTTTCCTTGATGTTGTTCCCATAATATTTCTATGTTCTTGTCCTGATTTCAGCCCAGATCCTGTGGTATACGATGAGTCAGTGACTCATTTTCACCCTAGGTAGTGAGCTTCCTAAGGAGGTTGTCCTATCCCTGCCTGGAATAATGTTTCTTGGTGAAGGAGATTAATGAATGGATGAGGGTGAGTGTGTTAGGACTGCATGGCTGCTAGCAACAGAAATGGACTTTGGCTAGCTTAAATGGAAACATGAACTTACTGGGAAAAGATCAGGTAGTTATAAGTTTGGCAATGAGGCTGCAGGACCAGGCTTACAGAGAGATGAAAACTAGGACAGATTTAGGTATCTAAGAGGCGAGAACTGATAGACCAAATTCAGAAGAATCCTTTCCAATGTCTTCCCATCAATGCTACACAGCATTCTAGATTTGAATGCTTTGTGTGTGTGTGGAGGGAAGTGGGGTCTGAATCACCCACCCAGATCATTGAGGGCAGTGCATCTTCAATGTCAGTCCTTCTGACTGCTCCCAAGGGGAAAAAGGAACTTGAGGTGCTATTTCCAATAGAGGGGGCATGAGTGCTGGGTGGCCCCATAGAGCAAGTGATCACCACCAACTATATGTGAATAAATGAGGGACTCCCCAACGAGAGGGTGAACATCTTCTGAATAGCCTAGGCTAGAGTGCAATGGCATGATCTTGGCTCACCGCAACCTCTGCCTCCCCGGTTCAAGCGATTCTCCTGCCTCAGCCTCCTGAGTAGCTGGGATTACAGGCATGCACCACCACGCCCGGCTAATTTTGTATTTTTAGTAGAGACAGGGTTTCTCCATGTTGGTCAGGCTGGTCACGAACTCCCGATCTTAGGTGATCCGCCTGCCTCAGCCTCCCAAAGTACTGGGATTATAGGCATGAGACTTACTCATTTCTGTACCCTGTAGGTGGCACAGTGCCTGTCAGTAAAGGATACTCTCTATTCATCTTTATTTTGAGATCCGGTCTAGAGTTCTTTTCTGGCAGGTGGTCTTTATTTTCCTATAGCCCGGAAGAGACAACTCTCCCTTGAACACTTAAACTCAGTGCCTTCTATCTACAGCTCTTGTGTCAGACAGCGTGAGTCCTGATCTCATCACTCTGACCATCTAACAACGATCAGTCTTCTTGTTTGATAAATCAATTGAGTGGGGACCACATCAGGCATTAAGGTGTCCCACAAGCATCATCCCAGGTGGGCAGGCACAACCTAGGTGCCCTGATCCTGTAGTCCTTTAATTGGGCAAATTTATAGTTGTGCCTTTTACCCCTTCCTATTTTGTATCAGTTTCTGAGGCTTCATTCTCCATTAAGATCAAGTTTACACAAGAGGCTCCAAGCAAAGCAAACTCAAGTCAGACGTTTTTGGATGGAACCCAAAGGCCCTGATAATTCACAGGTGAAGAGGATTAATTACATTACCATGCTTCTGACACACCCCTTTCAAAGTGGTTTAGCACTGCTGTTTAGCAAATGTTATTCGCCTCCTGCTTCTGGTACCAGCCACATTTGCATATTCATCAGAAGTGTGCGCACAGTATTAAACCCGACCGTTACCACACTTCTTATTCTCAAATCCCTCTATGAATGCTGATACCTATGTCTCTAGCTGCAGCCATAATTTTCTCAAGGTCGGCATGTGCTGGCGTTTCCCCAGGGAGCTGGGGGCCTCCATTGCCCTGAAGAAGCCATGCACTGCTGCTTCCTGTCACCTCAGTGGGTATGACTCCATGTGACTTCAGTGTGTCTGATGGGAGGTGGTGTTTGTGGAATGTACGCATGCCAGTGAGCAGGCCTGAAGTGAACACTGGAAGTGGAGTCACAAAAGCTGGTTCAAGTCTAGGCTCCAAAACCTGGTGCAAGTTGCTTCTAGCCACACTGAGCTTCAAGACCCTCATTTGTGAAACAGATAATAAGTTATCTGTGCTGCTGTGTTTACTCCATGAGATTATGTAGGTGAAGGTGCTGTGTCACCTTTAAAATTACGTAGAAATTACGTAATTACGTAATTTTTATTACATAAAATTATGTAAAATTTTTATTACATAAAATTACATAAAATTATGTAGATTCATTTCTTGTTTTATTATAAAAGAAAAAAAAAGAAGAGGAAGCCCATGCTAGCCACAGGAAAGAGCAGGGGAAACCGAGACAGTCACAGTTTCCTGGTTAGTTCCCAGCTGTTTAAGTTATTCTGGTGGAGACCTCAGACATCATTTTGTAGTAGATACTTCTCCAATGTACTTTTATGAATTATTGACCCACAGAGCCAGAACATATGGCAATAATAAGTACAGTCACTAAGTGTTGGGGCAGCTTGTGATGTCACAGTAGAGAACTCCAACATATTCAACCTCTCCAGGTGTTCACTTGAAGTCGCTTCACTAGGGTTCGTGTGTCAGGGAGACATGGCCACTCCTCCGCATGGAGGAAATGGGACTCCATTCTCAGCAAAGAAGTCCCTCTTCAAAATTCCCATTCCAACCTGTGATAACTGAACTGTTGCATGTACTTAGTGTTGGTGAGACCCATAGGAGTTGTGTAATCAATTTTTACATATTTTCCTTGCTAGTTGTTACCCAGACCTGAGACCTTACTTGAAATATCCTATCTCTTGTATCTTGGTCTCTTGGGCAACTCTTTCCAAATAACATATGATTATAAAAATTAATAATAAAGATAATCCTTAATAATAAGAATTGCCATAAAGAATATAAAACAGGCTAATGAAATAAAGTTATTTGGGAAGTGGGGTGCACAAACCACTCGAGATGATGTTTGGAAGGAGAACTTTAAAATGAGAAGGAGAACTTTAAAATGAGAAGGAGACAATACATCCTGAGTTGAAATAATTTTCTTTCCTCTTATTTCCTACTGTCTTTCCATGCCTAGTGGAGCATCTATCACAGTTGGCCTGCTCCCAGAATTATTTATTTCTATCTTCCCAATAGACTGTGAGAGCCTAGAGGGCAAGAATTATCATTTATCTCCACATTCTTCTAGGGTGTTCGTGTTACTTGTAGCAGGTGTTCAGTAAATGAGTGCTAAATAAAATGCAAATCATGTTGAGAGTAGATCAGAGGCCTCTGTTTCACATGGCTATTTACCCAGAAACTGTCAAGGGTCTGGCCCTTCAAGGACATACAGTTAACTATATGAAGAAACCAAATGTGCAACCCATCCTTTACAGCAGTGTTTCAAGGGTTGACTCCAGAGAGAAAATACTGCAGCCCTATTTTAAGTGGAAAAGCCTTTACTGACATATTTTCTTGACTCTAAGTGCAAGTTCCACTTCTTGCCATGGACTGTGTTTTTATGAGAATTCACTTTCATGTTGCCTAGATCCCACAGGTTTCTTATGACCTTAAGAACAATATAACAACTGAATTCTTTATTCAGTTAGTATCACTGAACACTGATGTTTTCTTCTAAACACAGTTTAATCCCTAAAGCAAAATCTTGATTGATGACCCTGGGTACCATATTCAGGACTTGCATTTTTTTTTTTTTTAATTTTAAACAACTGGCAATCAATTTATTAAGACAGTTGACTTAAGCATCTGCAATGGTGACTTCCACCTCAACTCCTGGCTCAATACTGATGGAAATAATCTGCTTAACACTCTCAGAAGGACTGTGCAAGTCAAAGAGTCACTTGTGGATTCTCATCTGGAAATGACCTCATATCTCAGAACCTTCACCACAAGGAGTTTTTCTTGTAATGATTCTCAGAATCTTGGTAGGTATTCAAAATGGTTCTTTCCCTTTGAGATTCTTTTCCTTTGCTCCTCTGATCAAGTCAGCACACACCATCTCCTGAGATTTTACATTGCAGTTCTTTAGAGTGATTCAAATTTGGTGAATCACCACCTCCGGCTCCATGAGTGTTTTCCTGGTATTTTTAAAAGTCATGGAAGCTGTGCGACTTCCTGACCATTTTGTTCCTCAGTGAGAGTGAATGGTGGTGAGCCAGGAGCAGGAGCTGGCAGATGGTAGCCCCACACCACTTGTGACCGCATTGTCCTCAAAGAGCGATTTGTATTCTTATCTAAAGTTCTTCATACAGCCATCCATTCTAATCCTATATATGTAAACATTTTATTATATATATATATAATGTTTTATATATATATATATATAGAGAGAGAGATGGATTTTCACCCTTGTTGCCTAGGCTACAGTGCAATGGTGCGATCTTGGCTCACTGCAACCTCCACCTCCAGGGTTCAAGGAATTCTGACTCAGCCTCCAAGTAGCTGGGATTACAGGTGTCCACCACCACTTCTGGCTGATATTTTGGTATTTTTAGTAGAGACAGAGTTTCACCATTTTGTTCAGGCTGGTCTCGAACTGCTGACCTCAGATGATCTGCTCACCTCGGCCTCCCAAAGTGCTGGGATTACAGGTGTGAACGACTGCGCCCAACCTAATCCAATATTTTTCATAATATATTGGTGAATCATTAAATCAGTTTGGTAAGTTTTGACCAGAATTTAATTTAAATTAAATTGAGTAACAGAAAATATCATAGTCTATCAAAGTTAAAGGTGTGCTTTTGTGAGTCATGTTTGGTTGCATGTGTGCACATACTGGGTCATAGTCCAAAAGGTTTAAAAGTTATTAATGTGACCATTTCTCCAATTACATTCCCTACCAGTCACACATTTTTCTGGAGGATGCCTTCATCTTTTATGTGCAAGCATTAGTTTTCTGTAATGCCCAATGTGACTTAACATGACCAAACTGAATTCATTATCTTCTCTTCAAACTTGTTCTTCCTTCTGCCTTCCCTATTTTTAAGAGTTATTGTCTACCCAGTCATGTAAAATCTTTTGAATTTGATCTTGGAAACATACCTAAAATGTATTCCTTTGCATCGTATACAAAAGCCGATGCCCTAGGTCAGCCTCATCATCTCTTGCCTGACCATTGCATTGCTCCTACCTTAGGTCTTTCTGGTTTGGGTTCAACCCCGCCCAGTTGAAATGTTATTTTACCACTCAAATGAAGCTTGCCTATGTAAATAATTTAGTTGCATCATACACATTTCTTTCCTCTTTCTCCCATGATCTCATTAAAATTAAAGAACTAACAAAAAGACAGAGGGGTTAATAAATGAGAGAGGACCCATCAGCACATGAGAGAAGTAAGCAAATTTAAGAAAGTCTGAAGGCTGGTGGATGACAGGTCCTGGATCAAACAGTCCAGTAATAACTGTCGGGAGTGGATTCAGCTGACAAGCACAGTCACCAGCCAGGCAGAACCACAGAGGGGTCAGCATTCAGATTTGTCAGGTAGGACAGAGCATGCAACATGGGACAAAAATAACTGCTGGACAGCCAATGCCCTCTCTTCTTCCTCTACTCCCATATGCAGCTTATAATACCTGAAGACCCAGACATGCACATACCCAGAAAAAATCTCTATACTCTATGCTACACCTCCCACTACCTGGGAGATATGACTGTAACTATGTGTGTGTATATGTATATGTGTATATACACACACACATATATACATATACATACTATAAATGTAATATAAAATATATACAAAAGAGATTATAAATATATAAATTGAATACACATACAGACACATACATACACACTGTAACCTCTCTGGGTAAGTGTCTTCAGCTGAAAAGTAAGATCACCTCCAGCTCTGACAATCTATGATTTTCTCTCCCACGTGTTTAAATTTATATCTATTCTCTGGTTATACAACCAATGTGCTGTAAAGATACGAAAAAAAAAAAAAAAAAAAAGACAGAGAGAAATGCATTGCTTCCTTGCTTAGGCTTCATCACTGGTAGAATTCTAAAGGAATTTGCAGTAAAGCTTTGGAATCCTCACATCTGAAAGCTTGGCAGGCCATGAGTAAAAACCTGCACTTATCAATAGACTTGAATTATTCTCCTTTTAGTTAATACCATTAAACAAATTAGTATTCATTAAATACTTGTGATATGCCAGATGTTGGGCTTAACACTTATGTGTGTGATCACACTTAGTATTCAAACAACTTTTCAGATGAGCATTATTATTCCCATTATGCAGACAGGGAAATTAAGGCTCAGTGAGGTTAAGTAACTTCTCAACATCTCAGAGCTCAGCAAGTTGCAAATCCAAATTTCTATATTAAATCTACCAGGTTCCAAAACATATGTTCTTAACGCCTTCGTTCTACTGACTGGTGGTTAAGCTCTTCTATTAACTTGAAGTCAATTCACTCTGCCTCCGTTTCCTTATCTGTCAAACAGGGGAAATCCTTCACTCTTACCATCTTTAAGTTATTGTGAGGATATTTGATATTGAGCTTAATTCTGCCTTGATAAAATTATGTGTCATAAAAATGCAGGTTATAAATATAAATAGCAATTTGAATGCCTGGGTGTGCATTACACCCCCCAGTTTAGCCGGGTCCAACTCCCTCTGACCTTACATCAAACCTATTTATACCTTTTTTCTGAGCATGGCCCCGAGAGACATTTGCATTTGTAATCCCTGGACTAGAGGCTGGAAGCTTTCTTGAAATAATAAATACAGTCAGTTCTCCGTATCTGTGAGTTCTGCATCTGTGGATTCAACCAACTGCGGATCAAAAATATTCAGAAAGTAAAACGGATGATTGTATGTGTACTGAACATATGCAGACTTTTTTTCTCATTATTATTCCTTAAGCAATATAGTACAACAACTATTCGTGTAGCATTGACGTTGTGTTAGGTATTATAAGTAATCTAGAGATTATTTAAAGGATACAGGAGGATGTGTGTTTGTTATATGCAAATATTATACCATTTTATATAAGGACTTTGAGCATCTGTGGGTTTTTGTATTTGAGGGGGATCCTGGAGACGAATTTACCCCACAAATACCCAGGGACGACTTTACAATCTAAAAGGGAAAAAAGAGCAGTTCATTAAATGGTATGCCTGCATGCATTTTCCTTTACTTGCCATTGTCTACAGAAATGGATCCTGGTTTCCTCATCTGAAAATTCAGGATAGATACTCACTGGTTTTTTTATGAAGATTAAATAAAGTAACATGAAGGCACTCTGAAAATTCTAAAAGGCAAAAGAAATCTAAAATGCTATTTTAACAAACAACATACTTGTTAAAGTTTCAGCATTATGTCAAAAAATAAACTTAGAAACACAGACCCCACCATTTTTTTTACACTCCAGATGTTAAAACATCTTGTTTAGTCACTTTAGCATACATCTTAAATTTATGATCAATTTGTTTGAAACACAGTCTTGTTGTATTTAAAAAACAACATACTCTGGACAAATATAATTCTTCTGGACAGGTACAAAGTTAGAACTATTTGGAAATGGCTGCAGGGATGCATATTTACTGGGCACCCACTAATTGTCGGGTACCAGACTAGAATCCTCTGCTGGTATGCTCCCTGTGGCTCCTCAGCCCTTGATTCTTGGAGCCCTCCTTCCACTAATTGAACTGTGTTGCTGTTGATCTGTCCTCTCTTCTATACCGAGAACTCTACAGTTCAAGACTTGCCAGTTATCTTTTCATTCTGAGTACACAGTAGGCTTGTAAGACACTCCTGTTGAAGTGGAGTGAATTCATCTGTTCCTCTATGTAATAGTAAAAGTAGTTCCCAGTTATTGAGCTTTTAAGTCAAAAGCTTCTGATATGCATTAACAATCATTGATTCTTGCTGAGCTTCACCATGAACCAGGCACTAATCTGAGCTCTCTACACATGTTGATTCATTTTTTTTTTTTTAACCCCATGAGAAAGGCATGATTGTCAATCTTGATGTACAGACAAGGAAATAGAGGCCAGACTGATTATGGGACTTGCCCAGTGTCACCAGGCAAAGTTTTGTTTGACCCCAGAAGTCTGGTGCCAGAACCTAGGCTTTTAACTAAAATTACACTGCCTTTGTATTAGTTCATTCTCACACTGCTAATAAGAAATACACAAGACTGGATAATGTATAAAGAAAAGAGGTTTAATTGACTCACAATTCCACATGGCTGGGGAGGCCTCAGGAAACTTACAATCACGGCAGAAGGCACCTCTTCACAGGGCAGCAGGAGAGAGAATGAATGCCAGCAAGGGAAATGCCAGATGCTTATAAAACCATGAGGTCTTATGAGAACTCACTCATTGTCACGAGAACAGCATGAGCGAAACCACCCCCATGATCCAATCACTTCCCATGAGTTCCCTTCCTCAGCATCTGGGGATTACAACTCAAGATGAGATTTGGGCAGGGATGCAGCCAAACCATATCAGTCTTGCATGTGATCTTATTGATTTTTCATTTAATTTTCAAAAGTCAAAGCCTCGAGTGCTTAACTTTGCACTCAGGGCTCTAGTTACTTCTGGATGCTTATCTTCCTTTTGGACTATAAACTCCTGGAAGGCAGATGCTTATCTAGCAACCTTCAAGTTTCACTCATGCTTGCTTTTGCACTAGAATAAATCAGTATACTGTCGGTGACAATTCTGCTCAGCTATCTCACTGTTGGTGTGCAGCGGCTTTTTTTTTTTTTTTTTTTTTTTTTGCATTTATCTTTCCAAGTGTGCCAGTTTCAGGCCTCCCGAACTCAGGCACCTGGCATGTGCAGGTCTCAAGGTAGACTCCAAGAGCTAACAGGTGAGAATCAGTGCCCTGCTCAGCAGCAAGATTCCTGCCTTCCCTTTTAGGTAACTCAGCTGAAACAGATCTTTTTCCTGAGGGTACCCCCAGAATGTTTATTGTTCTATCACCTCCTGCATCACAGATTCCATAGTACTAGCATTTCTTTTGAGGGAAAAGAATAAAAACATAAGGCAAAGGCTGATTATATGCAGAAATCTGAATAGTTAATATTGTAGTGAACAAAGTCTACCTGTCTACAATGAAGTTACTGATAAAATTTGCAACTGTGGCTTAGTCATCTCTCTAGTGTTGCAGGACACCTATCTCATAGTGCTGTTCGGATCCCATGCCTAGAGGTCCTCCGAATCCACCCTTTCCTCCAAGTCCCCACAGCTAGAACACTGGCAAGCCAACCAGACTAACCTTTCCAGGTGTACTTTGACTCTGAGCACCTCTCTCTACCTCCACTGATATCACCTCAACTCAAGCCTGCATCATGCCTGTCCTGGGCCGTCTGGCAGCAGCCCTTAGCAGGCCTTGCTACATCTACTCTTGCCACCCCAGCAATCAGATCTCCTAAAGGAATAGTATTTTTGAAAATATTAATCAAGATACCTCATTCCCTTGCTATAAATCCTCTAAGGTCTTCCTATTGCACTTAGAATAAACTTCAAATTCCATATCTGACTTTCTTCATAACACCCCCCCCCCCACCAACTTTGATGTAGTGTCATTGGCCCCTTTGCTTTTTCAACACATTAAGCTCATTCATGTCTCAGATTCTGTGCATTGCTGTTCCTACTGATTATTCAGCTTCCAGCACCCACCCACAGAACATCCCCAGGACTCATTCCCTCACTCATTCAGCTATAAACGTCACCTCCTAAGATCCGTTTCTTACCTAAAATAGCAACTCCTGTCTTGCTCTCTGCCCTCACCCTATGCCATTTTCACATATCCATATTTGGCATGATCGTGTGTGTGTGTGTGTGTGCGCGTGCGCGTGTGGGTGTGTGCATGGGTGTGTGTGTGTGAATTTAGTTGTTTACTGTCTGTCCCTGTAGTAGGGTGAATAATGGTCCCAAAGATGTCCACATCCTATCCTAATCCCCAAAACCTGTGATTATGTTATCATGCATGGTAAACGTACTTTGCAGATATGATTGGATTAGTGCTTTTGGGATGGGGAGATTATTCTGAATTATCTGGGTGGGCCCAATATAATTACAGGGTTCTTATTAAAGGGAGATGCAGGATCAGAGTTAGAGAGAGAAGATGTAAGGACAGAATCAGGGATCAGGGAAGAGAAAAGATGCTATGCTGTTGGATTTGAACATGGAGGAAGGGGCCATGGGTCAAGGAATACAGGCGCAGGCATTCCTAGAAGCTGGAAAAGGTAAGGAAGTGGATTCTAGAGCCTCCAGAAGGAAAATGGGACTGCCAAGGTCTTAATTTCAGCCCAGTGAAATGGATTTCTGACTTCTGATATCCAGAACCTTAAAATAATAAATTCACATTGTATTGAGCTACTAAGTTTGTAGTATTTTGCTATAGTAACCACAGGAAATGAATCCATCCCCACCCCACAACTAGAATGTAAACTGTAAACTTTATAAATATAGGAATTAGTTCTTAGAAGAATGCTTAGGTCATAGGAGACATTAAAAAAAGGATTTGTTGCATCAGTGAATGAAACCATGAACTGTATGTTTACATGGGTGTCTTCTACACGAGGAAAAGAGTGGCTTGAGGGCAAGGACTGTATCTTATTGCTATCCACACACCTATTGCCCTTCATGCCTGACACACAGCAGTCAACACAACTCAGGAGATTTGAAGGAAGTAGCCTACATTTGTTAAATGGAATGATCTGGAAATAGTTGATAATGTGATAGTTAAAATATGTTTCCTAAGTATGTAGTCTTTTATAGGGAAAATTGGAATGTATGTAATGTGAATATAGCAGGTAGTATTATTTTTATGTTTTTCCCTATCTGACTTGAAGTTGTCAGCATGGAGCTTAAAGTAAAGAAGTTCAGTTGTGAATGAAAAGAAACTCAGACATACACATTATAAAATTCTCATTCTGTTTCAGAATTGCTTCTCTAATGAAAGGCTCCAGCTTGCCTCATGTTCTGAAAACAACTACCCATGAGGCACTGAGAGCCTACAGCGGGTGGGAGGGTCAGAAGGCCTTGAGCCTCACTCAGCAGCTGCTCCAAGAACCCTAGGCTCTGTCAGATGTGTGCACCCCATGTGTAAAAGCTGTTTCCCATACTGTAGTTTGGCTTCTGCACTCTATGGATTAGCTAGGGCCGATTAAGTAACCAATTTATGTACTCAGAGCTGTTTAAATGCATGCTGTGTCTGCATGATGGATGGCGATGTTCTTCTCTGAACCACCAATGCTTCCCCAGGATATTTTCCCCCTCAAAAATAAATATGAAAAGGAGTCTAAAATAATACTGCAAGAGAAACAGGAAATTCAAAACTTTTCTCAGCTAATTCTAAGAAAGTCCTAAAAACCAGATGGCATGAATAATTCTACCTGTGCGAGGGCCGTCAGAGATGTGGGTCAGAAGCCTGCTGGAAGCTAGGGTGGCACAGCGGAAGGCACACAGACCTTGGAGTCGGAGAGACCTGGGTTCAAATTCCAGGTGGGTACCTATTAGCTTCAGTCTTGGGCAAGTCACCTTACTGCTTTGTTCTTTGCTCTAGTGAAAAGGGGATAATAATGTTTAATTTTCAGGTTGATGTGAAGTTTAGAAGTATGTATCTAAATACCGGTATATTGGTAGCATGAAATGAGGAGTCACAAACTCAGGTTTCCACAGGGACCTGGCATATTGCATAAAGGAGAGGCTGGCCAGGTGGACCCGTAATGAATTGGCAAGTGTGTGCCCATCGAAAGGGGCAGCTGCTGCTGTGCTGCATCCAGCTGGGAGTGACCATGTGGAAATGAGGGCCCTTGTGTGCCAGAGCTTCTCACTTTTCAAGAGAAGCAAGAACGATTATTACTTTTTATGTAAAATCTCTTAAGCTTTCCATATTGACAACAAATTCAAAGTTTGAAAAAAAAAAATTACTGATCAGATCAAACACAATGTCTATGAACAGAACCTGACCTAAGGTCCATCAGTTAATGGTTTGTGCTTTAGATAAATGGTTGTTATTATTGCAACTTGGGGGAGCTTTTAGAAACAGAAAGTATCATACTGTCTTAAAGAAATGCTTTCAGTTTGAAGCACCACTTAATAATACTGGTCTGTGATGAAGCTTTCACTGTTTTGTGGTGATATGAAAAAAAAATAAGTTTATTCCCCCCTCCCACAAAAGCTAAATTTAATCCATTAAAACATTTCCAAGGAGTAAGTAAGTCCTTTCTTCTTTTGTGATACAGTCTTCTTTCCTTGTGAGATGATTATGACAGTGGGTGATGGGTTTAAGCCGTTTTTCACATCCTCACTTGGAAAAATTATAGGTTGCCAGTGCTATGTTGGACTCCTTCTCTTTTTAAATTTAGTTTTACTGTTTCTTAACATCCTAGGGCTAGCGACCACTGGTTTGGGGCATTTTTACTAATGTGAATTTTGTCACATGAGTTGTTTCCATAGTGGGTATTGTAAAAGCTGTTGATTTCTCCTCATTATCCATTTTTGCCTTCTTTCTTAGTAAGAGAATATTCTGTCAGGCCTGTGCCCCGCAAGAATAAATACTGTATTTTACAGCCTCCTTGCTGTTTTGTGGCCACGTGACTAAGTTTTGGTCAAAGGTCAGCAGAAGTATATTCAGACATTTTCTCGAAGCTTTCTTCAACAAATAACTAGCATACTCTCTTGCTTTTTCTTCCCTTCCTTCTACATCTGCTACTTGGAACATGGATGTAATGGCTGAAGAGCCATCTTGAAGGACAGAGCAGGAAGCTGGAAGGAGCCTGGATTCCTGAGGACTTCACAGAGTAGCACTACCAAATCCACTCTAGGACCATCAACTTCTGACTTATTTGTGAAAGAGAAACAGACTTCTCTCTTATTTAAACCAATATTATTATACTACTTGGAACTGTAACTAATCCTAACTGACAATACTGGGGGACGTGTTTGTAGCTGGGTGCTGTCATTTGTACCAAATACTTGCTTGGGATTAATTTCCCATGTTAATCAATAAGAGGGAGAGAAAACTGAGTCAAAGGAAAAAAAATTGTTCTTTGGAACAGTCTTGGATTTAAAAACAATCTC
The DNA here is from genome assembly GCF_003255815.1 of Theropithecus gelada. Taxonomy (NCBI): domain Eukaryota; kingdom Metazoa; phylum Chordata; class Mammalia; order Primates; family Cercopithecidae; genus Theropithecus; species Theropithecus gelada. The sequence goes on from NC_037668.1 coordinate 85,525,314, forward strand.
CAAGCAATTCTTAGTGATGCTGCAAACACAATTAGCAAGCTTTACCAACTGAAAGCATCTTAAGGGTTTACAGTGGAACTACAAGTCTTCAGGTCATCGCTAACAACTCATGACTGGAGATGACATGTCATGTTCCTCCAGGCGGTTCATAATGAAATACGATCATCATAGCTGAGTGTGAGGGCCTCTGTAAGTACTGAAACAGTGTGTAAATACCCACAGGTGGTCTTACTATGATAGTAAGTGTACTAACTGCTGCTATCTACAAGCGCCCTATGGGAATGGAGTGTGTCTGAGGGAAGGCACTGTGGCTTTTATTTCTTGTCTTTTCTTTTCCTTTTTTTTTGAGACAGAATTTCGCTGTTGCCCAGGTTGGAGTGCAGTCGCACGATCTCAGCTCACTGCAAGCTCCGCCTCCCAAGTTCATGCCATTCTCCTGCCTGAGCCTCCCGAGTAGCTAGGACTACAGGTGCCCGCCACCACGCCTGGCTAATTTTTTGTATTTTTAGTAGAGATGGGTTTCACTGTGTTAGCCAGGATGGTCTCGATCTCCTGACCTTGTAATCCGCCGGCCTCGGCCTCCCAAGGTGCTGGGATTACAGGCATGAGGCACTGCACCCGGCTGGCTTTTATTTCTTTACCCCTACTACTTGTCCAGTGTTCTTACTATTGCCCCTCCCTCATTTGCTCACTCACCACTTCCTGGACACCCCAAAATTTTCTCTGTTTCTGAATTATGTTGAGCTCATTCCTTCCTCTGGGCTGGTATATTTCCTGTTTCTTCTGTCCAGAGGGATCCTTTCTCAGACCTTCCTGACAAGACTCTTTCTCGCTGTTCAGATCTCAGCTCAGATGTTACTCCTCAGAGAAGTCTTTCCTTGACCTATGAAATTTGAATATTTTCCTCAGTCATTCTCAATGGCACTTAACGCCATCTGAAATTAGGTATTCGTTTCCTGCATATTGAATCTTTTTTTTATGCTTAGAATAAGGGCAAAGACCTTGTCAGTTTTGCTCACCTGGTTTCCCCACAACATAGTAAACACTCACTAGACAGTTGAATGAAAGACTATTTAACATGACACAATTACCATAGGCAATCCGTGGGATTCTACAATAAATCCATAATGTTCTGTAGATACTTATAGGAGATCTATAATGGCAGTACAGGCATTATAGATAATCTATGGGTTCCTACAGATCACCTGCTCTGAGAATATAAATCTTTTCAGATTCTTTTTAAAGGGGCTAAGACCCCCTTCAGGCAATCTGTGATGGCCCTATCACTCCAAATATTATGAAATGGGTCTACAGGGTATTTCAAATTGCTCAATAGAAAAGTGAGGGAGGATATTTCACATACTGCCGGAGCAGGAGAAGCATGACCAAAAGCATGGTGGTAGGAGAAGTGCTAGAATCCCTGCGGAACAAGGCATCAACAGGACTAGCATGTCTGCCATGCTCTGAGGGTGGCAGAGGATTGGTAACTAAGCATAGAGCCAAACTGTGGAGAACCCTGAGGATATGCAAAGGAATTTTGACTTGAGCGTTTCTCTCTGGGCATCAGATTTCTCACCTGTAAATAAGCTGATGTGCTCTATTTAAGGATGCTAACTGCCTAGCCAGTGGACCGCCATTAGTGGACATTCTTGGTACCCTGCCCAGACTCCCTTTCCTGGGCTGGTGCACATACTGCCCAGCTGCTGTGAGTGTCAGCTGCTAATGACTGACAGCTGCTCCCTTCTTCCAAGAATAGCCCTCTGCTGAGGAGAGCCACCAGGCTGGGGGTATGCACCATCCCCATCCCCACATCCATAGCCAATGACCAACCACCAGTGTATGAAAGGTTAGCCCCCTGCCTCAATTCACACTGCAGTGGCCCAGGTTGGTCCCCAGCTGAGACCATATCATTGCTTAACTTTCTTCCCTGCCTTCAGCCTCCTTTTCTCTCTCTCCTTCTGAGAGCCTCCTTGACTAAATAATTTCCACAAGTACCCCATCTCAAGCCCAATGTCTAAGGAAGAACCCAAGTTAAGACTGGTCCCTTGGCATACATCACTACATTGATCAGAACACTCTTGCCCTACAACCTCAGATGCCATCTTAAAATTGTCACCTCAGCAATTCAAGCAACACTTCCACTCCTTTGATACTGGCATTGGAGAGAAAACTTGTTTGGCAAACCCTGAGCTAGAAGATCTCTAAGGTCCCTTTCTTTGCTTACATTTTAAAAAATGACACTTTTAAGGTGACTTTTACTTGTGTTGTGAGTGAAAATGGGAAAACAGATACTCAGAGGTACTCAAATGGAAGAAATGTCAAACTCCTTTTCCCAAGACTCACCTATGCTTGTTTGCTCCATTCATAAACATTCTCCTGCCATAAAAGACAAAAGGTTCCTGGGTTCTATTTGCCTAGCACAGAACTGGGCACTTGGGACATGCTCCCTAACTATCTGGCGATTTCCACACTTACATAACTTCTCATTTTACCTAGAAAAGAACTTCCTGCTGCTTACAAATAAGGGACTATGAGTGTGATGTTGAGAAGACCCACCGAAGGATTTCTGGACTAGAACAAAGACTCCAGGGAAGAGATCTTCTTCCTCAGGAAAAGGGGAATAAAAGACACACCCTTTCTGCAGACTCCACTGATACAGGAAAGAATATCATACTAAAGAAGAAGCAGACCAGGCGCGGTGGCTCACGTCTGTAATCCCAGCACTTTGGGAGGCCGAGGCGGGTGGATGACCTGAGGTCAGGAGTTCGAGACCAGCCTGGCCAACATGGTGAAACCTCGTCTCTACCAAAAATACAAAAATTATCTGGGCATGGTGGTGCGTGCCTGTAATTCCACCTACTTGGGCGGCTGAGGCAGGAGAATCACTTGAATTCGGGAAGTGGAGGTTGCAGTGAGATGAGATCATGCCACTGTACTCCAGCCTAGGTGACACAGTGAGACTGTGTAGAGAGAAAAAAAAAAAAAAAAGGAAAGCAGCAGCAGCAGGTGGATTGACAAGTCTTCCTTCAGAGTTGGCTGGGAAGTGTTTCAGTAAGTGAGAGGTAGGAAAGAAGACCCTGTGGGTTCTGGTACTTTGCTTTTACATTTGAGAAGTGATTCTAAACAGTGCACCTGTCCACAGGGAAGCCTGGATGGTGGACAGTGGTGCTCGGTTCTGTGGTGGGACCAAGTCACCAACTAGTGAGAATTGAGAGCAGGAGAGAGTCTTAGGCAGCCTTTCTGGAGCCTTTCTATATATTCTGGAATTAATGTTTGTTAGAATATTAACAGTTATTACACAGATAATAGCATTGCTATTTTTTTAGTTGCAGAATCAGCATATACATACACATGTATATATGTGTGAGTGTGTGTGTATCTTTAAATTAGAGAGACAGCTGAGTACAGTGGATAAGAATTTAGATCCTGGAGACAGAATGTGTTCAAATCCTGGCTCTGCAACAACTGTGTGACCTTGGGCAAGTGACTGAACTGCTCTGTGCTATAGGTTATAATTCCATCATCTTTTAAAAGGACACTGATGATAATATCTCACCTTACAGAACTGTCATGAGAATTAAATGACTTAACCTTTGTAAAACATAGAGTATGTTATGTAGGTGTTTGCTAAGCAAACAATGTGCTCATTTTGTCAAGGGCAATGAAGAAAACAATGGATTAAACAGATTTATTTAAACTGCAGGACTCCTCAGGACCTAAAGTGTTAATATCCTTTATGACAGGAATATGATGGGTAGCAGTTCCAGATCCTTTTTTATGGAGCATCTTGCAGGACAAGTGTCTATTAAACAGTTAGAGGGGACAAAACTTCACTTAAGGAGATAGTCCTATTGGGTGAGGAATAAAGAGGGTGAACTAACTTTTATGGAGCACCTGGTACATGGCAACACTGTGCTAGGAGCACGATTTGCCTTATTCTTCTTAACGACAACATGTTGAGACTATTAAGTCATCCATTTATTTTTTATTTTTTGAGACAGAATCTTGCTCTGTTGCCCATGCTGGAGTGCAGTGGTGCAATCATAACTCACTGAAGCCTTAAACTCCTGGGCTCAGGTGATCCTTTCACCGCAGTCTCCAATTAGCTACCAGGCCTGTCTAATTTTTAAAATTATTTTTGTAGAGATAGGGTCTCCCTGTGTTGCCAGGTCTTGAACTCCTGGGCTCAAGTGATTCTCCCACCTTGGCCTCTCAAGGTGCTGGGATTACAGACATGAGTCAGGGCCCCTAATTTATAGATAAAGAATTGGAGCTTTAGAGAGATGGAGTTGGCCAAGAGTGTCCTGTGAAATATTCTAGGGCCAGCAGGGACAATCCTTCTTTGTCCAACTGCCAAGCTTCATTCTGGGAAAATGGAGGCCTGGGAGGACTTCAAGGAGGGGAGGGGTCAACTGGATCCAGGGCAGAGTGGGACTCTGACCAAGGGTTGAGCAGGTGTGAACACCACCTGAGACACAGAACAGGAGAGTAAGGCTGCTAGAGACTGTCAAGGCACAGAAGGACTGAGCTGGTGACAAGAACAATAACTGGAGACATTTGACACATCCCAGAATCCTTGCCTTTACTGTATTTTTTACTTTGTTACCATCTGCCTGCTTCCAGTAGGGATCCATGGTCATTCCCTCCAGAGCAGGCTTGTGGGTTTGTTTTCAGGGGTAGCAAAAATGGCAATCCTGGAGAATTTGTTTCTCTGGTGCCTGCTGAGACTCTGCCCCCAAAGGAGAACCTTCCAGTAGAGGAACTCACTGTGAGAAGCAGTCCGGGCTTTCCATATGAAGTCTTTCAATTTCACACAAGGCCCAGCAGATGATGAGTTTGGATGTCCTAACCCATTCTCTTACATAGGTACATATGGGGTGATGGGGAAGATTCCTTTACTCAACCAATGTTTATAGGGTTAAATGAGAATGACAGATCCCTCCGGACTTGTTTCCAGGACTCCAGGGAAAATGCTAGTTTTGTATGAGATGAATCTCAAAAAGTGCTTATTAAACAGATGACTGGTGATTGAGTGAACTTGACTTTTGAAATATGCACAGAAATAGAGTGTTTCCCATGAGGGGATAAACCCGCAAATACAACTATCAGCAAAACTTGGGGTGAGAGTGAGGGGAAGGGGTTGGATTAAAGACGACTTTGAGCTAAGAGGCACCCAACATGTGGCACAGTGCCAGGCACCCAGACACCTAAAAGATGTGCTGTCCATCCTCATGCTTTCCCTCTCAGGCCAGCAGCAGCAGGAGCAGGGGAAGAGAACACAGATGCAGAGAGGGAGAGCTAGACAGGAGGAGGTAGGAGGAGCACGCAACAGCTGCAGTGCCACAGGCTCAGGGTCTGGAAGCAGAGGGGCAGCGCAGCAGACACACCTACTGCCCTAAATCGTTAGCAGCAACAGCACACAGGGCTTTGTTTGCATTGCCTTCTGCTCTAGATTGTTGCTTCCTCACTGACAAGACAATTTGCAGACTGGCCTATTTTCTCATGCTCACCTTCTGCCTTGGGTTCAAAGAGTTGGTCACAAGGGGTGTGTGTGTGTGTGTGTGCGTGTGTATGAGAGAGACAGAGAGAGAATTCACACTTAAGCTTGTGTGCCTGTTTGAGAAAGTGTTTGCATGTGAGAGACTGAGAGACAGAATTCATGATCTTGAACTTGTGTGTGTTGGGGGAGAAAACAGAATTCACAAGCTTGAGTGTGTGTGTATATGTGTGTGCACACATGCACGTGTGTGTGTGAGAGAATTCATGAGCTTGAGTGTATGTGTGTGTATGTGTGTGTGCACACATGCACGTGTGTGTGAGAGAGAATTCATGAGCTTGAGTGTGTGTGTGTGTATGTGTGTGTGCACATGCACATGTGTGTGTGAGAGAATTCATAAGCTTGAGTGTGTGTGTATGTGTGTGTGCACATATACGTGTGTGTGTGAGAGAATTCATGAGCTTGAGTGTATGTGTGTGTATGTGTGTGTGCACATGCACATGTGTGTGAGAGAGAATTCATAAGCTTGAGTGTGTGTGTATGTGTGTGTGCACATATACGTGTGTGTGTGAGAGAATTCATGAGCTTGAGTGTGTGTGTGTATGTGTGTGTGCACACATGCACGTGTGTGTGTGAGAATTCATGAGCTTGAGTGTATGTGTGTGTGTATATGTGTGTGTGAGCACATGCACGTGTGTGTGAGAGAGAATTCATGAGCTTGAGTTTGTGTGTAAGAGAGGGAGTAGGATTGTGTGTGTGTGTGTGTGTGTGTGTGTGTGTGTGTGTGTGTGTGTGTAGGAGCCCTGAGGGGGGGAGATTTGGAAAGGATAAAAGGCCTTCCTTTTACTCAGTAATTGTACCGGTCTTGTGAGGGAATAACAAGCTGGGACAGTGCATGGGGGTAGGGAAGGGGGCACAGAACTCATGAACCCTCACTGAAGCACTCTCCTACCCTCTGTCTTTACTTTCTGTACTTTTGAACAACGCTGGGGCTTATTTAGGTCTTCCAATTTCTGCAGAGTTTGGGGGAAACTGAGGTTGTCCCTAAGAGGATTTAGGCTGGGGGCTCTGAGGCTAGGCGATTGTAAGTTCCTCCATGGAAAAGTGCACACATGATCCCTGACTGCCTGCGCCTCTGGATCTGGCATGTGATCCAGCACTAGCAGGCACTCAGTAAATGTTGTTGCAACTCTTTGGTATTAAGTGGGATTCTCGCTACAGAGAGTGACTGACTTGCCTCTGAGGGCAATCAAAACCATATTCCAAAGTACTAATGCTTCCCTCATTTGCATGGTTTCATTGCCAGGTTCCTTGCCTGACACAGATAGGCCCCCGATTACTTCTTGACTGAGATATTTTTTGAACTAACCAATTGCTTGACCAACTCAATCTTCTGCATATTGCTCTTGAGCTATTTGTATACAGAGACACAGACATAGAGCAAGGCACCAGTAGGCTTTGGCAGTGGAGTCCAGACTCAAATATCCCGAGCAGTCCTGCAGTAGCTTAAATGTGTGATGCAATGTGTGATAAGAAACAGGAGAGGTGGGAGGGCAGGTATTTATACTCAACTATTAAAGAAATACACAACAAAACCAAACAAACAGAAAAGGTGAGTATGCATGTTTTCAATCACTTTCAGAAATAAGAGACCTGTATCTTCAATGACACCCTTTGCGGGTGTTGACGTTTCTACCCATTAGAAGACAGCTGGCATGGAGGCAGGAGGAGAGACTCTTACTTCTGGTTTGGAATGAGATGAAGGGGACTGTGCAAGGCATCTTTTGCCCAGTAAATCCCGCCACTGCAAACCTTGACATTACCCACTCACACAGGAAAGTTGCGAGGCTAGACCAAGGTGGCAGAGCTGGACATAGATATGGGTTTGAATCCAGGCTGCACTATTAGCTGTGTGTCTGTGGATGAGATACTAAACTTTGATGATAGTCTATCATCTCATGTATAAAGTAGGAGAATAATAACTGACTTAATGATAACATACGGAATGTTTTCTGTGATAAGTATTCACCACATTTTCTTGTGTTTAATCATGACAACAGCAACTCTGTGTGGTAGCTACTATCATTTTCCCTGTTTTATGAACTAGGGAAGTGAGACAGAGAGGTTAAGTAACTTGACCAAGATCACACAGCTATGATCTGGTAGATTCTAGACTTGAGCTAGGGCTAACTTAATTCCAAAGCTGATATTCTTAAGCATTTTGCTGCTCCATCACTGCCCTTGTGCAATTTTGTGAGGACTAGCTGGGATTTTTCTCTATAAAGTGTATGAGAAAATGCCTACCTAGAACATAGATGGTGTTTGCTCTGTGCACTTCCTAGTCACTTGTCTCCCCTTCCTGGTCTTCTTTGAGTTTTACTCCCTAGTTTAGGCCATGAGGATCCCTCAAGGTCCTCCTAAGGCCATCCAGAAGTTGTGCTTCCATGATTTAAAAATTAACCCTGTTGTCTCCATGTCTGAATAATTGAGGTTTTTCAGTAATAAGGCACGGTGATTTATAGAAGGGCCATTAGTCTTCATAATAAATTTATTAAATGATCATTGCTGCTTTTTTTCGCTTCGTATTTGTCATCGGCGGAGTGGTAATTGGTGTTTGAAATCCGTGTTGGCATGCCATCAAACGAGCCTGCTGTTCTGAACAAGCAAAGCCGCCTGGCAGCAGGGGGCCGGCAGAGCTGACAGGAAGCAGGAAAGCATGGGCCACAGGCAGTGAGAGCTTCCCACGGAAGGAGTGGCCCAGGGCTTCCGGATCTCTAAATTAACTCATACGCCCCTGTGTCTTCTTCAGCACCGAGGCAGGAAGGTCTCTGTCGAATTTGTTGAACTCCTTAGACAAGCATAGGTTAAATACACATGCCAGGATGGTGGTCTAGCACTTCATTACAGTGCGTTAATTATCATCACCTTCAATGGCAATTAATAACAATTAAGGGTCTTGTAATAACAAGAACACTGTGTGGAGCTACTTTTGAAGCTGCAGGAAAGTGGAATGGATGGTTTTGGAGTACCAGAGTTGGAAGCATCAACCATACTGTCTTAAAATAGGAGTATAAATGATATTGTTAGGCTCTGTAAACTGAGTGGGACATGCAAGAAGCCACATACCCCACTAGGCTGGGATAAGGAACTGACAGAATAAACAAGGCCTGCAGACAGGCTTCTGTGGACAGGGATGTGTTTTGAAATAGTCAGAATTTGAATGCCGTTAGGCTGGACCGCTTTCTCCAGTTCTAGCTTGTTCCTGAGATGATTGTCTTCTCACACCTGCCCGTGCCCTGAAGTCAAATCCATCTCTGCTCTAAGGTGAAGAAAGAGGTCCAGATAACATGCTTCCTTCACAGATCTGTTGTGGGGAGTCCATGAGAGAATTCATGCTATGCCCTAACAAAACACTGTCTGGCAAGTAGTGCTTCAGCTCTTTGAACAAATACAAAGAATGCTTCTTTCCTCCACTGAAGCAGGCTATGAAGACTTTGGACTTTCATGCCTTATTGTGGCATCTGAATGACAAGAGAGTCTCTCTGGGGACCCCAAGCAAGCTGCTTCACCTCTCTTGGGAGCCGAAGGGGCGAAAGTCCCTATCCCACAGGTTCGTTGGCAGAGTTAAATGGAAGGATACATTGAGGTGCTTGATGCATAGTAGGCACTTAATAAATTACAATTCCTTTTTTCCTCCTTTCATCTTTTCAGGCTAGAGGTCAGTGAATCAATCAGTCTCTAACAGGTTGTAAATCCTTATCATATCAGGAAGAACACTTTGGTTCACAGGCTACTGGTGTCAGATGACACCAGGATGAAACTCAGCTCTGCCACTTACCAGCTATGTGACCTTTCCCAAGTGACTTAAACTCTCAGAGTTCAGTTTCCATATGGGTGAAATGGAAATGATGAAAGGAACAAAAATGTGGTTGGGCATATTCAACGAGACAAGCAGTGTGTTTAGTACTCAAGAGCTCCCTGGATCATAGTTGCTAAGACAGTTATACCCAACTTGAAATGAGAACTCACTTTTTCATTCAAGGGCACCCGTAATTGTGTATTTATCATTGCCTCCATTTGGAGAATTGGGTTTGAAATGTTAATTTTCACTTACTTTTAAAGATCCAAAGTTAGAAAAAAATGACATTATGCACTTATAAACGATAAGTTGTAATTTTATGAAATTGAGGTGCTTTCTAATGACTCACATTAACAAAACCATATATACATTTCTAACCAAAAAAACCTTTAAAATTAGAGTTAAGCTAATGAAGATCTGTCATTCTAAAACTTATTTGGGAGTTTTCCTACATATACTGGCAGACACTATCTTCTTGAACAAAATATTTTTGCTAAAGCAGCAAATGCCTTCTTTCTCTAATGAATTGCCAATTTTGTAAGGTTAAATACACAGTCTATAGTGTTTTCGTTTTTTAAAAGATTTTTCTATTTATCTTGGGAAATTACAGAGATGATGAAAATCTAAATATAATTTAATGCAAATGTATTCAAATAATTATAAGATGAAAAGTGAACAACAAGTCAAAGCCCCCTGCATGTGTTAAAGGCGGATGCTGGGAAGGAAGGCATTTTCACCTTGAGAAGGCGAGTTTGAAATGTACCACAACAATCTTCTCTCCCATGGTCCTTTTCTCCTTTACCTCCCTCCTTGTTCTTTTCTTTATCCTTCTTTTCACAACAGATTTCTCTTTTTTTTTCCTTCTCTTCTTTCCTCCCTCCTTTTCCCTCCTCCTTGTTCTACACCTGGCTCTATCTTTTCTCTGTGTGTATTTTTCTGTCTCCGTGCTGTGTCTCTCTGTATTTCTTCTCTCTCTCTGTTTGCCTCATGCCCCATCTCCCTCCTTATCTCACTCACCGTGTCTATAGGGACAGGCCAGCCACTGGGCTAGGCACTAGCAGAGGATAAAAAGAAGGCTGTGGCTCCATTTCTGCCCTTGTAGGCCTCAGGGTTTTATAGGGAAGGCAAACAATCCTGTTAAGAAAGTGGAAGTATTACACCGGCAATCAGCAGCACCCACTCTGGCAAAACAGTGTTTAGAACTGTCTCAGAAAGTAGATGGAAGTTAAAGAGAAGATGAAGCTTTAAAGTATATCTTGAAGGATGAAAAAAAGGTATCCAGGCAAAGGGATGGGCAGGGACAGACACAAAGACATAGGCAATTATAGAGAGTTTCAGGAATGGTGAAAGATAAAGTCAGGCAGTTAAATTAGAGGAGGGAAAGAGAAAAGGAAAAAAGGAAAAGAGAAGGAGAGAGTGAAGAACAGGAATCAGGGGAGCGACTAGAAGAAGAAGGCCTTATAGTTCTAACAGTTGTACACCAGTTCTGGCTCAGTACAAAAGCCCTATCTTTTGGATCTCATAGGCCAGTTTCAAAAATAAACCAAAAAGTTGGGTCAAACCTTTATTTTATTAAATAAAGACATTTACCAAAATACTGTCTATTAGCACTGTAATTGTATGAAATGGGTGACAGTTAACACCTAATGTAACAGAAGAAACAATAAGAATAAAAGATATTAGTTTGGAATGGATCATTTAGATTTAGGTAAAGCTCATTATGGAATCCCTTTTTCTCCCCTCAAGTTTGCTTCAAAGCAGTGACAACTTGATTATTCATCATGATTACTGTGCTTGCTTCCACAGATCTGCATTTGAGAAGCACTTCTGTATGCAGTGTCAAGGAGGTTGTATTCCTATTTGGGTAGCAGTGAGGAGCTGGCGAAGGTTTCTAAGGAGATGATGGCCAGTGCTCTCTGGGCTACAGGAACACCAGGGCAGTGCAGAAGCTCACCTCTAGCCTGCTGTGTTCTGTGGGTCACAAGCTATGGTGGCCTGAATCTATTACTAGAAGAAGACCATACTCACACCACAGAGGATGGCTATGGTAATTAAAATGCCTAATAGATGTGAAGGCATTGAGATGTCTAGAGATCTAACTGCAGGGATCATTAACGTCAGAGGACGATCTCATCTTGAATGCTGGCAGCTAGCGAAACTGGACCACACAGAGCCTTGGAGGGGGTGAGTGGTCAGGTACAACCTTCCCCTGTGTCTTAGTGTGTTTGGGCTGCTATAACAAAGCACCATAAATTGGGTGGTTTATAAATAATATAAATTTATTTTTCATAGTTCTGGAGGCTGGGAAGTCCAAGATTGAGGCTCCAGCAGATTGGGTGTCTGATGAGGGCCTGCTTCCTACTTCATAGACGGCCATCTTTTCACTGTGCCCCCACATGGCAGAAGAGGTGAGGGATCTCACTGGGATTTCTTTCATAAAGGCACTAATCTCATTTATGAGGACTCTGTCCTCATGACCTAATCACCTCCCAAAGGTCCTGCCTCCTAATGCTATTACCTTGGGGGTTAGAATTCCAACATATAAATTGTGGGGAAACATAAACATTCAGTCCTTTGTGCCATGTGTGATGGTTAATTTTATGAGTCAACTTGATGGGCCACAGGGTGCACAGATTAAATATTACTTCTGGGGTTTCTGTGAGGGTGTTTCTGGATGAGATTAGAGTTTAAATCAGTGAATTGAATAAAGTGGAAATTGTCCTCTCCAGTGTGAGGGAGAGTCATCCAATCTGTTGAGGGTCTGAATAGAACAAAAGGCAGAAGGAGAAATTCACCCCTTTCTGCCTGAGTGCTTGAGCTGGGACATCCATCTTCTCCTGCCCTTGGTGCTCCTGTTTCCCACACCTTTGGACCCAGACTGGGAATCTACATGATTGGCTCCCCTAGTTCTCAGGTCTTCAGACTGGAGCTGACTTATACCCATTGGCTTTTCTTTACAGGTTGCAGATCGTGGGACTTCTCAGCCTCTATAATGTTGTGACCTAAATCCCTATAATAAATCTCTTCCTATAGATCCCATTGATTCTGTTTCTTTAGTGAACCTCACTAATACACCATGTCTCTCAAGCCCTTGTAGATAGCTACCATTGCTGGAACCATTACTTTGTACCAGACATGTGCTAAGGTCTTTGCTTATTATCCATTACAACTTTTGTGTACTCATTACATATGAAATGGTATACTTGTTTAGTACCACACTACTTGTAATGGGAGAAGCAATTTTGTTTTAAACCACTATGTCATCAGAATCTAGCTAGTCACTAAATGGCATACAATAGATGTTGAATGAATATTTTTAATTGAAAATTGAAAAGGAGATCTCTCCCAGGTCTTATAATAACTAAGGGGCCTAAGTAGGATTTGAACCAAAACCTGACTCCATAGCCCCTGCTGTTTGCATTTACTGTGTAAATGCATTGCACTGGCCCTAAGCCCAGCAGAATATGCTGCATCACGACAATTACTGAGGGTGGGATGGGCAACAGGCCCTTTAGTTCTGCTGTCTGTTCAAGTCTCAGTGCCTAGTCCTTCCAAGATCCTTGGAGTTAACTTTCCTCGCACTACTTCCTGGCTACTTTGGCAGAAGAAGATGCCAAGTGCTTATGGTTTCAGGCCCAGTTCAATTATTACCTCCTTGGGAAGACTGTTATAACTCCCCTAAGAGTGGAGATATTCATGGCCTTCTTTGTGTGCCATAGCCGATGGTGAAGTGAAGAGAACTCCTGATTGGGTTGAGATAATTTGGAACTGAGTCCTGACTCCACCTCATGGGTGTGACCTTGAGTAAGTCACAGTCTCTCTGAGCTTCAGACTCCTCATTTGTAAAACAGATAGCTTTGCCTGGCACTCCAGGGATGTTTTAAGATCAAAATCAATGCATTGACATGTAAAAAAGTGTTTATAAAGTGTAATGTGCTGCACAAGTGTTAGCAATTAATTTTAGAGGTCGGGCTGAAGTCACAGTTTGAAGACACAAAGGAATGGACAGTTCAGATATGAAGAGAGATGTGGCAGATATTGTGGCTATCTTAGTAAATTCCTTCCACCTTTTCCTGTCCAACTCATGAACCTTAAGTCAGCCATTCAACCATTCATTCATTCATTCATTACTTCACTCATCACACATTCACTGAGTGGCCACTTGGTATCAGGTACTAGACCCTGAAACTACTTAAATAAGTCACATAAAATCCCAACCCTTCCTTTAGGAAGCTCATTGTCTGTTGTGAAGGCAGACAATTAAAAACTTTTAAAATATCTAACCCTATTTGGTGATATATTCCTTTATACCAGTCATTCAAAAAATCTTTCACTGATTACCAAATGTCTTTATTTGCAGCACTCACATTTACAACCCACATTTCCTATTTTATTTCCAGGTGTTACAACTTATTGGTTATTTCATCTGGCACTTTCATCAAATTAGTTTTATAAAATTTTACTCTTTTCATTTCCAGTTTTTACTTTTTCTTCAATATTTCCCAAGATTCTTTGTATTTGGAGATTTTCAGTTTTGTCTCAAAGCAATAATTACATCTAACACTTATATTGAGCTTACTATGTGCCCAGTGCTATTCCAAGCACTGAATGCACATTAACTTAATTAGCTGCCTATTTGATCTCTCTTCATTAGTCTCCTTAGTATTTTTCTAGTTTCATAGAGTTCTTACAGTTCTTACAAATTTTAAACCTTTGATTAAAAACATAAATGTGTAACAATGCATACAATTATATAAGTAATTAAATCTTCAGAAACTCATACAATTCTTATGAGTAGTTCTCTGCTCTGTATTGCACTACACGAAAGGGACACATTTACTGTTACATGTTGTAGAAATTCTAAGCTTACTTTAGAAAAGATTACTAAAAATATGTCAGAAACACATGCATTTCTTATAAATGGCCAGCAGCTATTTGTGCCTTGACAGTATCAATATTTATAGACTGATGTAGATTTCATGTGACCACTTGCTGCAGTGTTTGTGTGAAAAACCCACCCACCTACCATTAACTAGGGGAACACACCTGAGTGCTCTAGGGCCCTATTGAGGTAAGGAGGGGAGAGAGAGATCTGACAGGTGGGACTGGAGGACTGCCCAGGAGCTAACACAACCTAAGTATGAAAGACAAGGAGGAAGAATTTTGAAACATACTAGTTTTCTAGGGCCACCATAACACATCATTCAACCACTTTGAATTTAATTGACTTATTACTAAAATGAGATAATATGAACTAATTGGTAGGAGTGTGTCTGAGTTAAATGGAGAAACTCATGTCAAGAGCCTACTACAGGCTCAAATCTTTCACAATGCTGCCTAGGTAGTTAGAACTTAGATCTCCAGATAGCTCAAGAACCTGAAAAACAAAACAAAACAAAACAAAAACTGAGCTGATTTGGAACCTGCCAGAAGGAGGCCTTCTAGACCCACGGAGCAAAGAGATATTGTCATAGCATTACAAAGGTTGAGGGGTTTTTTTTTTCCCCCTTTAAAAAATTACATTAAGGCTCCTCTGAGTTCAAATGAAATGCATTCCCATGATAATACTCGGAGCTTAATGTTCATAACATTTCAGAATAAAAAAATCAGTTCTGTGTTTACTTTGTGCTTATTAAACAGGAAAAAGATGAAAGGAGCAAATAGAGGAAAGACAACCAAGATTATTTCCAATTTCTCGAGATATCCCTTCCACCTGGCTGCTTTGATAATGGCATAGCAGCAAACAAAGTCTGAGGCTACATGAGACTCAAAAATAAGGGAGAAATCACTCAGTCCTGTCATCCAGATATTTCATTTGCAGGGCAACAAACAGCCAAAGGACCAAATATTAGGGAGACTGACTTCGGATTTTAATTGTCTTAAGTTTTCACAGACCTGCAGAATCGCAGTAGGGAGGAGATCTTGAGAGGTCATTTGGAACCTGTGCAAATTTTAAAACTCCTCATGTCGATTATTTTTAAGAATGATGTAAAAAGAAATGTTATAACTTGTTACAAGAGTCCATTCTAGTGTTCGATACTCCTCCCTCGGGAAAATTTAAAGCTATGCGAAGTGATTATTTCTGCGAGAAAAAATGTCAGTTATTTGTTTCACCCTAAGGATAGACAACATGGGGTCTATTTATATAAAAGGATAGGGTTATCTACTAAGAGATAGCAAAAGTTACTCTGTTTTTAGAATCCAAAGAACTGAGTTCAAATCTTTATTTATTTATTTTTTTGAGATGGAGTCTCACTCTGTCACCCAGGCTAGAGTGCAGTGGCGTGATCTCGGCTCACTGCCAGCTCCACCTCCCGGGTTCACGCCATTCTCCTGCCTCAGCCTCCTGAGTAGCTGGGACTGCAGGTGCCCGCCACCACACCGAGCTAATTTTTTTTTTTTTTTTTTTGTATTTTTAGTAGAGATGGGTTTCACCGTGTTAGCCAGGATGGTCTCGATCTCCTGACCTTGTGATCCGCTTGCCTCAGCCTCCCAACGTGCTGGGATTACAGGCGTGAGGAGTTCAAATCTTAATGCTGATACTTGCTAGCCACATGACCCCAAGCTAATTACTTCACTTCACTGAGTACCATTTAATAAAAGGGAGTCCTGGCCTCAAAGCATCCTGGGCACCCCACGTGAGGAGGAAGGAGAAGAGATGACCAAATTGTGGGATTAAAATATACTCTGCTATTTTACCACTGAAATATCCATGGATTTGTTGGTGTGCTATTTTTGTTATTTTTAAATAACCAAAATTCTAGGTATTGATATCTGTAGAGCAAGATTGACAATTTAATTATTCAAATTGTGTGAAAAAACAAACTGATACAAAGCCTACCAGTCTAGACATGTCCAGATCTTCATGAATTGTAATTAGCAACCATATTATGGTCCTGCAAAACTCCTATTGAAAGAATAATTATTGCTGCAGTTCAAAAAATTTCTGAGAAAACAGAATATGAATGTGACAGTATGGAAATGGATACAGGGACTTGTGCATCAGAGCCACCAACTACACATGATAAAAATACAGAAGATGTAGACTTATCAAATATATTTTCTTTTGTGGGGGCGGGCAGGAAACATAGCTCCTTGTCAATACAAAACCTATGTATAGTCTTTATTGGGATGAGCATGGAAGGAAGGGTTGTTCAAACAAAAATTCAAAATTATCAAATAAGAAATAAAATTATTTAAAGTTGAAATTCAGAGGAAAATATTTAGGGTTAGTTCTTAAGTGTCTCTTCACCATTCTTCTGACTATTCACAAAATCACCAGAAAAGCTTTTTCAGCAGCAAGTGAAGCTTGCATAAAAATATATTTGCAAATCATTGATGTCACTTGAATAATTTCATTTTTTAATTAGCACATTTTAAAAAGAGCAAGTAACATTTTTATTTTCAATTTCCATAATTAACTGCATTTTTCTAGTTTATATGCTATTTAGTTTATGGTTTGAATATTTAACTTAGTGATTTACATCTACAAATAATTTATATTACAGTTATGTTTACCTTTTGCAAAATTTCCCTGATGTTTATATCATCTTTATATGCTTTTGTATTTGAAGTACATTAAATAGCTTTGTTTCTTTGAACCTTTTACTTTATAAATTTTGTGTGCTTTCAAAATAAAATACTGATAGTATGTAAAACAAAAAATGGAAATAACAGAATTGTTATCTTGCCACAGACTTGGCAATCACTAAAATGGAGTTAGCAGACTGAGATTAACCTGACATCCGGCAGCGAAATGTACCAGGACCCAAAGGAGGGGTCAGTAGCCCAAATCGCAGAGGCAAAGAAGACTGGCTTTTTTTCCTCACTCAAGGCTGATACTTTCCCTGCTCCATACCAGGACACAGGGTCCTCTGATAGATTGGTAATCGGGTATTAGCATCAGGAGACGTGTCAGAGTTATTGATCAGGGAAGTAGGAAGAGGTGATATCAGGCACAACAAATGTTCCATTGTAGGCTTCTGAGGGAACAGTCTACAGGGAGTAGAAGATATTGTCTGAGGGATATGGGATTTAGGGAGGCCATGGACCTGGTATACCTAAATTGCAGAACTGCTGTAAGAATTAAATATTAGAGAGTCTCCAAAGGACTCGTATAATCATCCCACATGTGTAAGAGGGTTATTATAATGTAGTGCTGCATAGGTGTGGAACTTGGTACAAATTCTACTCTAGTATAAATTATTAGTGGAGTACTACTCTAGTATATATTATTACCAGATGTTTCTAAATTAAAGTGTTATTAGAAAAATAAATCTTTAATAGTGTTTGTGTGAAATTTGCTGTGTGTTTATCGTGAGTGGACTTCCAGTTTGACATGGAATTAGGATCAGCCACAGCAGATGAAAGGTGTCAGTATCAGTACTCTATGAGACTAGAAGCAGAGGGGAAAGTGGTAAGTGACTAGCATGGTGGAGGAAGCTAAAACTCTAAGATAGGATGGAGGTGGGGTTGGATGCCATCAATAAATTCTCAATTTCACTGCAGAAATTCAGCACCAGGAAGACACAGACAGAGGAAGGTTGGGGTGGAGTTGAAACAGTGGGGAGGAGAATTGTGTGACAGTTGTGAGGGAAAGGAAAACTCAGGAGAATGGAATTCTCACCCATGGTAAGAGGAAGTCAAGAGATAACACCTAAAATTGACAAATCAGAAAATAGCAATGTAAGTGTGTTATTTAGAATGGAGTAAAATAACAGAAGAAATGTTAAAATAATAAAAGTTTCAGAGTGGTGGGTATGTGGGAAGTAAGGAATTGTTATTCTCTGACAGGAGTCATAGTACTATGTGTTTTAAATGCATCATACGGACACTTTTTAAAAAAAAATTTAATGCAAACAGAATGTACTAGATTCAACAGTAGTTCTTATTATGCTGTATTAGGTAAGACCAAAGATATGATCAACATGGGAAAGGTTAGTAATATGATTTTTCTAAAGCAGACAATAAGTATTCAGTAAACATGGCTTATCTATATGTTTTACAGTTCAGAATATTGTTCTCTAAATCGGGGTCAAAGCCCTGTATCAAGTATGTCAGGATCTGAGCCCCGGAGTAGAACTCTCTGTCACTTTAGCTGTGGCTTGATGGAAGAGTAAGATCGGAAGCAGCTGTGTCCTGTTGTCTAACACTGCAGGGCTGGGGCTGTGAGGAGAGGAGAAGGCCAAGATGACACTTCTCATTCATGAGTTCTCAAACTTGAGCATGCGTCTGAATAACCTGGAGGGCTTGTGACAACAGAAGGCTGGCCTCACTCCCAGGATTTCCGGTTTAGTGGGTTTGGGATGACGCCTGACTTTCTTTATTTCTAGCAAGTTCCCTGGTGATGCTGATGCTGCTCAACCTGGAACCACACATTCAGAATCATTGGCCCAATGTGTGGTGGGCAAGTGGACCGCAAGAGCAGGCTGCTGAGGACCAGTTGAAGGAAGAATGCTGTTCCTGGAAAGACGTTTGAATAAGCTTTGTGCTGGGAAGGGAGGGATAGAGCGGGGAATCTAGGTATCCCATATGTTTTCTAAGGCTGGCATTGTAATGTCTTTTAATAATCTCCTTGGCTCAGCTCAACAATCCTACTTTAAAGAAATGTCTGATTCCCACAATTCTAATAATATGTGCCCAGAAAAGAGCCCGCCGATGAAAGTCTGAAAAATAGATTCAATTATCCTTCTTCACTATTGAACCTAAGCTATGCCATTAGAGGAAGGGAAAGACCCGGAGTGAAGCACACGTACATTTTGCCAGGTATCTAAGAAGAAAGAGAATAGGAACAAAGAAGCAGACCTAACCTGGGAGTGACTGAACAATCTTTTAAATATGATTAGCTCATATAACATTTGTCAATATTTTTAATGGTCATAATAATTTGCTTTGTCAGTCCACATTTTCTGTCTCACAAGAGTCTATTGAGACCAGAATTGCAAATGTAAACTTACAGTGTGCCATGGCTTGCGCATCCTGGACCGTAGGGTTAATTTAGGCAGTTAGCGCACAAAGGCAGGGAAACCGAAAGTAAGAAATCCTAGGTTCAAGACCTGCCTCTTTAAAGAAGACAGATAGCATTTGACAGACTTTAAGGTCAGGTTGGTGTGACCCTGAAGAGTTAACATCTCATAGCCTCAGTGATCTCATCTTCAAAATGAAGACAATAATGTAAGATTTAGCATAGTACCTGGCACACGGCATTGTGCTGAAAGAATGTGAGCTATAATAGCAGATAAAAACAAGCTCTTTAAAGTCAGATGAGGGTTCTGATCTGGGCTGTTACTTAATAGTGGCTCCCTTGGGCAAGTTATTGAACCTTTCTAAGGTGTAAGTAATTGTGTTAAAATAGGGATAATAATATATAATCTTTTAGGATTACTCTAAGGATTAAATGAAAGCAAATATAATAGTATGCATATCCCTTGGCAATATTAAGCACCCAACAAATGAAATGATCACTACAGATATGAAACCTAACCCTTATAAGTACTAGTTTTCCTAATGTGTAAAAATAGAACAAATATCTACCTTACCTTCTTCCAGATTTGGTTTGAAGCTGAAATAAGAAAGCTGAAAGAATGAAAAGAAAGAAAGAAACTTCATTCATTCAACAAGTGTTTATTGCGCATCTTTTGTGTGCCAGGACTGTTTTAGGTGCCAGCAATATCCTTGTAAACAAAAAGGTATAATGAAATTCTTGTATTCAGGAGTTTATACTTCCCCCAGTGGAATGGAGGAGGAAAAGAGGAATAAACAAATAAATATGGAATGGTAGTGAAAATGTTTTAGAGAAAAGTTAAACAAGGTACAGAGTATGGAGATATGGCAATGGGGTGGGGAGGGTATACTATTTTATATAAGGTGGTCAAAGAAGAAATAACCAATAAATGGCATTCGAGCAGAAATCTGAAGGTTATAAGGGGTAAGCCATGCAGATGCCTGGAGGACAGTCCAGGTGGAGGGATAGCCAGTTCAGCATCCCTGAGATGGGAGCATGTTGGGAGTATTCATGGAGGTACAGGGGACCGGGCTGGCTATAGCAGCTGAAGGAGGTGAGGACATTGTGCCATGAATCACATGGGAACTGAATTGTGTCTCCCCAAATTCACAAGTTGAAGCCCCAACGCAAACATGATGTTACTTGGAGATAGAGTCATTAGGGAGATAATTAAGGTTAAACGAGGTAATAAGGGCAGCACTCTAATCCAGCGGCTCCCAACCCCCAGGCCATGGACTGGTACCAGTTCATGGCATGTTAGGAACCAGGCCGCACAGTAAGAGGTGAGCGGCAGGCAAGCAAGCGAAGCTTCATCTGTATTTACAGCCATTCCCCATCACTCGCACTACAGTCTGAGCTCTGCCTCCTGTCAGATCAGCTATGGCATTAGGTTCTCATGGGAGTGTGAACCCTCTCATGGGAGTGTGAACAGGGGATGCAAGGGATCTAGGCTTTGTGCTCCTTATGAGACTCTACTGCCTAATGATCTGTCACTGTCTCCCATCACACTCTCAGTTGCAGGAAAACAAGCTTAGGGCTCCCACTGATTCTACATTTTGGTGAGTTGTACAATTATTTCATTATCTATTACAATGTAATAATAATATAAATAAATTGCACAATAATTGTAACGTACTTGAATCATCTTGAGACCATCCCCCTGACCCTGATCTGTGGAAAATTTGTTTTCCATGAAACCAGTCCCTGGTGCCAAAATGGTTGGGGACCGCTGCTCTAATCTAATAAAACTGGTGTCATTATAAGAAAATGAAGACACCGGAGCGCTCTTCTCTCCCATTCACTCCCTGAGTATGCATAGAGGAAAGCCCACATGAGGCTGCAGTGAGTGGGCTGCTCCCTACAAGTCAGGAAGAGAGGCCTCACCAGAAGCCAAATTTGCTGACACTTTGATCTTGAACCTCCTGTTTCCAGAATTGTGAGAAAATAAATGTCTGTTGTTTAAGCCTCCCAGTCTGTGGTATTTTGTTATGGCAGCCCAAGCAGGCTGGTACACCGTGCTAGGACTTCAAGATGGGCTGTCACTAGAGGGCTTTAAACAAGGACAGGAGGACATTTGAAAGGATACTCTTCTTCTGTGTGTAAAATATGGGCACAAAGTTGAAAGCTAAGCAAGCATTCAGGAGGTCCTTGCAATAATCCAGATGAACAGTGATAGTGGCTTTGACCAGGGTACTAGCAGTAGAGAAGGCAGTGAGGACTGGTTCAACCCTGAATGCAGTTTGTGGGCAGAGCCAACAAAATGTGCTCGTGGGTGAGATATGGGATGTACAAAAGACGGGGGTGGGTCAAAGGCGGCTCCAAGATTTCTGACTGAGCACCTGGAACACTGGAGTTGCCATTTACTAAGATGGAAAAGGTTGTGGAAGGAATAGCTGGGGCAGATAATCAAGAGTTTAGTTCTGAATTTTCTTGAAGTTTGAGTTGCCAGCAGACATCCAATGGAGATGTTTGAGGATACAGATGGAGTTCTAAGTTCAGGGGAGTGCTAGGATTGGAGAGAAATGTGGATGGATAATATAAATATGGATAAATATGGATATCATTAACATATGGATGGTAGTTAATGAGACAGGATCATAAAAATTAAAAAAAAAGTTACCTATTTGTAAAGCTGTGCATAAATTAACTGGGGACTTTGCATATTCTTCAGTATGCAGGGTTTTTTTTTTTTTTTTTTTACAGCAATCTCACAATATTTTTCTTCTTTGTGCTTTACTAATATTTCATACCATTTAAAAATGGGATAAAATGAGATACTTACTATCTACTAATACTTTATGTATTTTGCTCTTCCCATAACATGTTACAGGAATATCTCAGTTGCCAAATCTACTGATAGGTGTATCACCTATGTCATACTTAACAATGTGTTCGGTATTATTCAAGCAACTGGGGAAATAATGAAAAAAATGCATTCCCAGCTTCAGTGAGTCATATATTTTCAGTGGAGTATTGTCAGCATAATGATAAAGATATGCATGGGGAATCATGGAATCCCAGGGGAAAGGTAACTAATCTATTCTGTAGGAGCCAGCAAAGAATCCCCAGAGTAGGCACCATCTGATCTGCATTTGAGCAGAGTGGTGGGTATATGCAGGTGTGTGTAGGGGCAGCTGAGGTCATCATGCAGTCTGAGCACCAGCACAGGGCTGAAAGCACAGCTTGGTATGTGTATCAAATCCAAGGCAGGTCGGCGGGTGGGGGTAACATGAGAGGCAGGGTTGATAAAGACAGGATGCTGGGACTTAGACAAGCACCAGGGTATGAAGATCTTCAGATTCCGTATTAGGGAGCATGGATCAACTTCAATCTTGGAAAGGAGGTAGAATGTAAGAGGGCATTAAATGTTTTTAGTAAGGGGAGTGCTTACAAATTAGTAGTAGGCATCACAGGCATCTTAAGGCAATAACAACAAATAGTGGAATATCTTTGTGTTATGAAGGTGTCCTCATATATAACTGATAAAGATAAAAACTTGCAAGGAAACCAGTCTTCAACAATAGGGAAATGACTAAATGAATTACAGTGGATCTACTTAATAATGGAGCATTTACTCAATGGAATATTATTCAGTTGTTTACAATGATTGTTACTGAGAGTATTTGGCAGCATAGAGAAACACTTTTGGCATGGGTAAAACAAACTAGGCTTTATATTTATACATATAATCTGATACTAGTCATATAAAATGAAATATAAAAATGTATAATGTAAAGACTAGAAAAAATAAATATACCCAAGTGAGTGATGATGGTTTATTTTATTTTTTCGCTAATTTCTAAACTCCATAGAATATGTTTAGATTAGTTTGAACATTGAAATTCATGAATACATAAATAATCAAAATGGTACTTACAAAAACATGGCATTTTGTTACTTTTCATTAATAAAAACAATAAATCATGTGTGATAACTTTATTAGAGTTAAATGAGGAGATAAAAATCAGTGTTTATATATTTTTTCATTTTATAAAGTACATGTTTTCAGCAGTTCTGGGCGAGGAATGTCAGAGGATATGGCTGAGATCTGTTGAGAATGATGTCCTCTGCAATGGTGTGCAAGTCTCTGCTCTTCCCCAGACCCTACCACGCAAACCATCCTTCTCCCAGTGCTTAGATCTAGCACAAATGCTCTCATCATCATAACTCAGCTTAGTTTTAACCTCATCTCAATAATCTGTATTGCTGGAGGGAAAGGTCTAATGCTCAGGGTAATCACCTATTTCCTAATCCACAGGGATCAAAGACACAGTTCATGTTCCTGAGGAGTCCGTCTAATGAACTGGACTTCAGAAGACACCAAAGCAGTGAAGGAAGAGGCCTGAGGAATACGTAACTCACCAAATGGCAAAGGCAGGAAAGGGCATTCCAGGTAGAAGAAATGGTATGTAAAGAGGTGGATCTTTTCTTGTAACAGTCATAGGTAATCCAGTGTGGCCAGAAACAAATACAAGGGTGTAAGTGGTGTGTGTGTGTGTGTGTGTGTGTGTGTGTGTGTGTGTGTGTGTGTTGAAAGGTGGGGATGGAAAGAGAGGATTCTACAGATAAAGCCAGGAACTTTATAAAGAACTTTAATAAAGAACCATAAAGTCTCCAATAAGGAACTTTTCCAGTTCCAGTAGGCAAAGGGGAGCCACTGAAAAGTTTTAAGCAGAGGAGTCGCCTTTTCATATTTGTAATTGAGAAGGATACTCAGAGGGCAGTGTGAAGGAGGGTTTGGAAGGAGTGAGACTACAGTTGGAGCACTTTAAGAAGCTCTTGAGAAAACAATGTGACCATGAACTAAGGCAAAGCCAGCAGGTATGCCCTCTTTCATTCAACGAATACTTACTGAGTATGCACTGTGTACTGTGCTCAGCACTGGGGATGTCTTCTTCTGAAAGGGATTACAGACAAGGTCCCTGCCCTCAGAGTGCTTACATTCTAATGTACTGGAGAGGGAAGAAAATGTTTGAGTCTGTTTCAGAGATAGAATCAACAAGTACTCTAGAAACTCCCTTCAGTGCTGAAAAGACAAACCACACAAAGTTCCACAGAAATCACATTAGATAGGCCATCTTTCTAAAACTTGTAATATTCATCCTCCTAATTGCAGATAAAAGAAAGGTTCCCAAAATACTTGGAATAGTCAGGCTTTAGAGGCATGGACTTTCTCTCCGGCATGTGAAGTTGAAAGTTCTTGGTTTGAATGGTTCCATCAAAGGCCACAGTCTGCAGAAGCATGGCGCTGGAGGAAGAAGAGGCTGTGGGCAGAAGATGATGACAAGAGACACAGGTCCTGTGTATTACAGGTTTGCTCTGTGTGTCATTTGCTATGTGACTTAATGTGAATTGCTCATCATTTGGGGCCTCAAATTCCTCATCTGTCCAAAGGGAAGCTGAAATAGATCATCTCTGAGGTTCCTTAGATTTCTAAAATTTCCTGATTCCTTTTTTCGTTAAAATGTCCAGTTGAGGGGTATGTTTCCAGTGAGGTGGTACACTCTTATTAATATTTTATATCTAAATGTGTTATATTAACTTATGTTTCTATAACCAGTTATATTTTGCCAAGTATTTTCACATATATATCACCTCTTACTCTTCACAATGTCTTCTAATTTTCCTTTTTTACAGGTAAGGGAATTGAAGCTAAATGAATGAGGGAGATGTCCCAAGAAACCAAGCCCACACAGCTAACAAGAGGCAAAAGGAGCCTTAAGTTAGATTTTCAGCTTCACAGCAGGCCCTCTATCCACTTCAAAAAGCTCATTGCATTCCCCTGAGAGCCTATTCCCTTGTTCTAATCAATCCATGTTTAGGATATAACAACTCAAATAGGGTATTAGATAAGTTAAATGGGTTCAGCACTAAGGACTCACTAAAAAAGAAGAATGGCTACATTTTATTGAACCTAATTTGTGAGCCATCTGGGAACATTACCTTCAGTGGGACACCCAGAGCTAGTGTCCCCAGCGGAGACACTGATAAATAAAGACACCAGCATTAGAGTAACATTAGAGCCGCAGAGAGGTAAAGAATCTAGGGGCATGCAAGCTCAGGAGAGTCTTTTTATTTTTCCTGAATGCACTTATAGAAAGAGACATGCTTGGCTTAAATGAAGGCTGCTGTTAGATGAAATTCCTATAGAAATCTCCTTTGGAAGCATCATCTTGCAGCAAATTGGACACTCCCACAATGTTTGGTGTCTGAGTAACTTAATCTTGGTGACTGCGTTCAAACTCACTCCTGTCATTAGTGAGTTAATTAGTGTCTTAATTTCCTCATCCTTAAAACATAATAATTATTTCCTCTAAGGTTGCTATAAGGATAAAATGAGCAAACTGAGGCCTGGGAGTGGAGGTGGGATGGGTGAGTTGGGGTTAGCTCATTGCAGGGGAGCCAACCAGCAGAGCTTTCTGCTTCACACAACACTCCAGCTCACTCCCTTTCCGACTTTGATGTTACATTCTTATATACCTGACTTAGTCTAAATTTCTGGTTTCTCTATGGATAAAATCCAGTGTTCCCTGCTGAAACTCTCTCCCAGTTTCTTTTTCTTTTTTTTTTTTTTTTTTTTGAGATAGAGTCTCGCTCTGTCACCCAGGCTGGAGTGCAGTGGTGCGATCTCCGTTCACTGCAAGCTCCGCTGCTGTGGTTTACGCCATTCTCCTGCCTCAGCCTCCCAAGTAGCTGGGACTACAGGCGCCCACCACCACAGCTGGCTAATTTTTTTGTACTTTTAGTAGACATGGGGTTTCACCATGTTAGCCAGGATGGTCTCCATCTCCTGACCTTGTGATCCGCCTGCCTCGGCCTCCCAAAGGGCTGATTCCTTTTTTTCATAATTCAGTACCCCCAGCGTAATCTCTGAATGATACTTGTGTCAGGCTTATTTGTCTATGATCTGTCCAGAACAGATACTCTCCAAGTCTGGTTGTTGGTATTCAGATCTTTTCCTTTGCCCTTTCATGATCTATCCTCTCATCCTGTATCCTTCTCTGCCTCCTTCCTTCCAGGAAGTGCTTAAGAACTTAGAGATCACCCGCTCAATTATAGGCTCCGAGACTTAGGGAAACTGTGAGCAGATGGCAAATTTCATCCGCATAGGTCTGGGTTAGAGTCCTAGTTCAGCAATTCACCAGCCGTGTGACTATAAGCAAACCGCTTCACATCTCTGATCTTCTGCTTGTTTACTTACAAATGCAGATAACAATAGCTTTCTCACATGTCCAGGGTCTGAGTTATTATAATTAGCATCTGGAAGTGCTCAGTGATTTTTTTTTAAGTTATCAGAGCTAGGTGCTAGAAATAAAGATGCAAAACAAACAAACAATGAAAAAACATGTCTCAGTACTATAGGAAAATGTAAAGAGTGAGAGAAAAATGCAAACAGACAAATATATACCATGTGAAGTGATTTAATAAAGAATCTCCTGTTCCCCAAAGGATATAGACATTCCATACAGGAGGATTGCTGATATTGTTTATCTACTGGAAGCTGATTCCCTGGCTGTTAGGTGCCTACTCTGAAGTTGCTTGTCCCAAGCAGTAGGGAGCCTGTGTTGACCAGGTGCCCTGGAGCACCTCATTACACATTCTGGCACCACTCTGCAATAACAAGATCCACTTCCATACATCTCCCCTCTACTCTACCTCTTTGCTCAGCCTTCTTGATTTGAGCTTATTATATATCCCCTCCCTCCCTCAAGCCCCATCTTCTCTTATCAACCCTAGGTGTCTCTTGGATCAAATTCATTTTCTCCCCAACACTAAAAATAAAAATCCTCATGTTACAACTCCATCCGTTGCCTGGAGATAACATTCGGCTCTTCACACACAGGCAGACCTTCTCCAGCTGTGCCAATTTAATCCTGTTCTGTTGCTTCCTTCATTTTGAATAGGATACCTTTGGCAGGTGAGGTGTTATGAACATCAGCGTGTTAAATCTTTAGTAGAGAATAATTCTCCTGGGCATTTTTTTTTCCATATCATTTTGTCCCAGATGCTGTCATAATGTCTGCCGGTATCTCTAGACTTTCTCCATGAGTTCCTTGGCAATTCATTAATACCTGTGCCCCTCACACAAATATTACTTGAGCACCTACCATGTGCCAGATGCTGGACTTCAGCACTTGTTTGATGCTTGTAAGATAGGCAGGATGTGTGCTGGGGGAGGACAGTGGGGGAAAAGCCAGCTATTCAACTTTGGCTATTGTTCACATATAAATGTGTGCAGGGGAGCAGAATGAGGCTTGGTCATCAATGTGGATTTCAGCTGTCACCTTTTATCCTCCACATCTCTGTCTGGGGGCAATATACCTGCCAATTACGGAGATTTTTCTAGCCAGGTTTGTGCACTCACAATTGGCTGCCTATGTTGCACTTTAAGAATAAGATGTTCCTAGAGTTACCTCTTCTCTTTGCATGGATACCCTCTGCTTGAGAGGTCAGGGGCTCTGGTCTTTGAATGGATAGTTACATGATTCATTCATAACAGTTTCATTTGTATATACTTAATTTAATCACTTGGCTGTGTTCCTATTTAAAAGTCTCTTACTTAGAGCTTTTAGTTCCTCATTTGTAGTCAGATTTATAATAGATTGTTCTGTCATGTCTGCTTTGCACTTGCTTTTATGTTAGTTATTAACTGGTTTAAGCAAGAGAATGTTTAGTTATTCTTTCATATTTCAGTGTTTTCCCTTTGTGATATTTTTGATATACAAGGACATTTTACATATACTCTTATTTAAAAGGAACCACTATATATTCAATTTCTTCAGCTTCTTCAGGAAACAATTTAGGCAAAAATTTACTATGGTAGATCCTGAATAGTATACAAATTTAGGTTATTACTACTTCAAGATATTTATTTTTATTAAAAAATGTGTCCTGATTTGCCGTTCCATTACAAATTCTTAAGCCCGACACTGGTCACAATTGGAACTTCCCTAACCTAGGCTTGGGCTAATCCAAGATCGGGTAGATGGATTCAAGTTTCAAGGACCTCAAACATCTAGGGATGCTCAGGTTTCAGTGGACTCAGAGAATGTCTGAAAATAGGCTGATCAACGATTAGTGTGCACATTTCACAACTGAGAAAACTGAGGCCCTTAGAAGCTAAATAAACAGATGCACTCTGTGGTGACCAGACACAGACAAGGGTCTTCTGATTCTAAATTCTGTGATTTCTTCTTTTCCCTCTATATCACCTTGTGCCTTATCAACATTCAGAATCAAGGCATTATCTTCAAAAGGCACAGGGAGGATGAAGAGGAAACAAGTATGGCAAAATGAAATGGTCAGAAGAGCCTCTCCAGCCATAGTAC
Organism: Theropithecus gelada; assembly: GCF_003255815.1. Classification (NCBI taxonomy): domain Eukaryota; kingdom Metazoa; phylum Chordata; class Mammalia; order Primates; family Cercopithecidae; genus Theropithecus; species Theropithecus gelada. Next base: position 85,554,002 of record NC_037668.1, read on the forward strand.
TACTTACGGGGTTAATTTTATGAGGAGCCTGATTTGGAAGTTCAAAAAAGGCGAGAAACTAGAGAGAATGAACTGGAATGGGTGAGGTCTGTGGCAGTGAGAGGTGGTAAGATGCTTTAGGGCTGAGAGGGGCACAAATCCAGAAGAGAAAGTAGGATATATCAGGGCTGAAAAACATTTTTGGATTACAAGGTTAATTTCTTTTTTGCTGTATTACAGAAAAGGGAGTCATAGAGGGAAGCGAGAAAATAAATGGGCTCACTTATGAAGTAGGGAATTCTCTATTATAAAAAGCTCATGCCTGTCTGAATCAATCAGGGTTCAACCAGAGAAGCAGAAACAAGCACTTGTAGATGATGTATATGTGCATGCACATATGTGTGTCTATGTGTATATATATATACACACACACACACACACATATACACACATGCCCACATATGTACATACACACATATATAATCTATTAGTGGTTGGTTCTGTTCCACTAATGAATAAATGAATATATTATATAATATATATATTTTATAACTATATGTACACTATTTATTTACTAGAGAGATTTGGTCTTATGCAATTGTGGGGACTGGTTAGGCAGTCTGTAAGTCTGTTGTCTCACATCTGATGCTGGAGCTTGAAGCCCACTGGGCAGGCCATTAGGAAGGGAAAATAGGTTTAAAGGGGGAAATTGAGAGCAGTTCAGAATCTGGAAGCATAAGCTGAAATCCCATGAGAATGAATGAGAACCTTGGTTTTTACTGCTTCACAGCTTGATGATATGGGTGACCTGTAGAAGCCAGAGTCTTTTGTCAAAGAGCTAAGCACACACATCTGGACATGGTCATGGAGAAGCTGAAGGAGAATCCAGGGAGGGGGAAAGCAGTTACAGGCCCACATGCTGCTTCATGCTACCAAGGTTCATCTGGATCCACAGATGAGCAATAGCATGTGAGTTATAGGATGGCTGCCACCTCCCTTCTATCCTCCTATATCCCCCAAGTCTCCCTGTGGCCTACCTAACTGAAAACATACCAAGAAACCAGATTCTTGGTAATGTAATTCAATCTAGTTACATTGGTATATTACAAAGCTACCATGCTATTCAGGAAGGAATATTGTAGCTGGCAGAGGGCTGACTGAGATGCTCTCTGGAGGCTCAGGAGAAGCTTAGAAACCTAGCAGGCCTTCTGACTGTTTAGCAGTCAGTTCATTCTCCAGCCAGAGAGGGTTCCCTGTGCACCCAGGGATTTAGCTACTGTCAGTGTCTCTGCCCTTAGGAATTTTCATTTTATAAGACCAGCTATAAAGTAGGAAAGAGTCTCTTCAGCTTCTTCCTTCCTTGTTGTCAAAAAGATGAACATATCTGCCCTTTGCATTTTAAAAGTTTACAAGAATGTGTTTATTATTATGAGCACTAGTAACTGCTAACATTATAAGTCAAGACTATGTAATGTTCCAGACCCTTTCACGTGCATTATTTTGTTTAAGTCTTACAACAATCCTCTGTGGAAAGTATTATTGCTACCTTCATTTTCCTGATGTGAAACTGAAGCTTAAAGAGATTGATTTGCTCAATGTCAGACAGCTGTTACGTCTTGGGGCAGAGATTTGAATCTAAGACATTCAGCTTTGAAAAGCAGCATCACCACTGCCACCAAAAATAACAGAGAAGAAAGGGGAAATTACCACCTGGTTAAGAGCCCTCTCAAAGTTTTTACAGTTGGGGCCTGGATATCTAGAATCTTCTACTTTCTTTCAAATTGGAAAATGTATGATTCTATAAGAATGAAGAAGAAAAGTAGAAGGGTAAGTACAGGTAATCTGAAAAAATAAAAATAAAGAGTCATATAGGAGGCACTAAAGGGAAGAATTGAAGAAAGGGGAGAAAAGAAAAAACAGCAAGAAAACATTTTCCTGTCTTATTACCATCTTATTACCCAAATGGGAAAGACATACTATCTCACCTATGATGGCTACCGATGAATATAAAGATGGACAAATTAAAACAATACAATAAATGAATAACCAATGGCTCAATTATGCCAACTGAAGACTTTCGAGTAATTCTAAAAGGTAATGGCAAAAAAAACAACAAAACAAAACAAAACAAAACAAAACACCCACAAGAGAACACTAAGGAATGAGGATAGTTGCTTTAGCAACTATTCAGAATGCATTCTGAACCTTCTCAGGACAGGTCCCTGGGCTACTACAAGAGTGGCTAATGAGGACAGGCAGGTAGTCTACCATGTCTAGGACACAACAATAGCATGAAAGCCTTTCATCAATAGATGAAAATCACTGAACACATGCTGGTGTACAAAATTCTGGTTGCTGCTGGGCATGGTGGCTAATGCCTGTAATTTCAGCACTTTGAGAGACTGAGATAACAGATTCGCTTGAACCCAAGAATTGAAGATTACCCTGAGCCACATAGCAAGACCCTATCTCTACAAACAAATGAAAAAATTAGCCAGGTATGGTGGTGTGTGCCTGTAGTCCTAGCTACCTGGGAGGTTGAAGTGGGAGGATCGCTTGAGCCCAGGAGGTTGAGGCTGCAGTGAGCCAAGATCATGCCACTGCACTCCAACGTGGGTGATAGAGTGAGACCCCATCTCAAAAACAAAAAACAAAAAACAAAAAACAAAAACCCAGAAAACAAGCCCCAAAATTCTCTGGTTGCTGAAGAAATATAACAGGCCAAGTGTGTTTCTCTCTAACCAACTGTGGCTCAGTGCTGCTGTATGCAGCTGGTCTTCTGTGGAATGTCTGCCTTGAACCCTTCTTGCCCAGCACAGACTGCTCATCATTGAGGTCCAGCTCAAGTAGCACCCTTTCTCAGTACAGTTCCAAGCATTGCTCTCCTGGGCTTATTTCTGTCTGCTCTATATGATTATTGTTTACCCATTGAGCTCCTTGTGGGGAGAGATTGCATCCTCCTCTTTTTGACATTTCCATTAATGACAGTACAAGCACCTAGGGAACACTCTGAAGTGTGGAGTCACTATACTGTTCCCTCTTCTACATGCTTGCCACCAGGGCTACTGAAGCATGGAAGTTCTTCCTTGCAAAGGACTCTCAAAGCTCTCTTTTCTTATCTCCACTGACACTGCCCTAGTTTACTTCATCATCTCTTTCTAGGAATAAATGAATAACCTTCAAACATTGCCTCCACTACCTTCAGCAATGCATGATTTTATCAGTGATGCACCTTCAAATAAATGATGTGTCTCTATTTCAAAAGCATAAGATGTTTTCCAGTTGCAGAGGTGGTAACTTCTTGGGACTCCCCTGGAGGCGAACATCCAGGGCTCCCACCTTCTCCAAGGGTAGGCTTCACTTACTTATTTTCTTTTTCCCCAAACCATGTAAATAATGTCTTCCTAGAGAAGTCCTCAGGTCAACATTTGCTCTTCCTTCTTTGGCTTGTTGATTTACCATTCCTAATTGAACAAGCCAGGAGGTACTACTGAGCCCCTTAACCTTGACCAAAGCAAGAATGCAGACCACTGGGTTTCCTCAATGTTTGAGAATGAATACTTTTAAAACAGAATATACCAATAGGTGATAAGGATACCACACACCCAGATGCTATTTCCTTCCTTCAAAGCTCTTTTGGCACATTGATCTTCTTAACAATCACAGAAGATAGATATTGTTGTTCCTGCTTTATAAATCATCCAACAGAGGCTGGAAGGACTATGGTGCCTTGGGTACGGCCTCACAGGGGCATAATGGCAGAATTCAAATTAAAACATTGAATTTCTGAGCCTAGGTAAGGCACATGTATGAGAACGCTTTTACTCCATTGCTCTCAATGCTTACTGATTTTAAACTTTTAAGTCATCACAAATCTATATATTTTCAACCTCAGTCTATAGGCAGAATTCATTAAAGAGATTTATTAGACAGGCAATCTAGAAAAGATGACTGTTTTCAGAAGCTACTGCTCCCTAGTCCTCCTTAGGTAGAAAACCTTAATTTGTCTTCCCAAATTCCCTTTACCTCAGAGAATAGCTTTGTGGATGGAAAGGCAATAATAAAAGATCAAACTCAGTCCAGCATCAAATGATCAGCCTTTTCTCTCTATTGCAGCAAATTACAGGTTTCCCCTAGGTCCAGCAGTTACTTACATGGTGAAGTTCATCTGAATAACCTGGCCAGCCTGTGGTGGTGGTGGGGCAGAGGGAGGAGGCAAGTGTTCCCCCACCCCAACCCCATTTCTCATTGAACTCTACTCATTAGAGGAGGCTGGGGTGCAAATCAGCTTAACATGTCAATAAGCCACCAAGGAAATACAAAAATTGACAGCTGAGGAATCCCAGCTCCCAACTTCCTCCACTATAGAAACCCTCAGTAAAAAGGTTTCTCAGCTTCCTCACCAGGTCACTTAAATGAGTAGTGACATTTGAGTCCCTCAGAGTAATTAATTTCCTCTATCTCCAATAGCTTCTCATATTTTAAATGAATTTTTACAAGTCTCAGATCCTGCAGCCTCCCTGCTCCTTCTCCAGTCCTGTTGTTCCCCAAGGTACCATAACAAATAGCTCCCACTCATATTTGCCTTGCAAACTCACATAAACTGGAAATGATAAATATATTATCTGGGCTTTTAATGGACCATTGTTTAATTTTCTATGCTTGTCTGGCTGGGGAAGAGATGAATATTACCTTGTGGAGAATAAGATTTCTATTCCATTTAAGGGGGGTTAGGGGTAATCTATGGCAGAAGAGCAATGCTCTGTTCATCCTAATAGGCAGTGCTGCTAATTAAAAGTGTTGGAAGGGACATCCATCCACCAGTCTGTGATTCATTCAGCATTATCCCCAGTAAACAAGAAATAGATATTGGAATGAATGCTTCTAATTTGTCAAAAGAATAGGCGTTTTCAATTGTGCCTTTCTGGCTCCTGTATGAAGTACATAATTCAGTGTTGCCATCATTTAAAAGTTTAGGACGTCAAAATAACAGTACTTTCCCTTTGTGCTCATAAATCTGCAAGCCTGTTTTCCATGTTTCTGCATTTATCTTACATATTGTTTGACTTTATTTTCCACAGTTGAGAATAGTTTCCTCTGTTGGTAAGTATATTGAAATGGGCGGTGGGGTGGAGCGGTGCATTTAAGAAAGAGAGTTAACACAGTTCTGTTGAAAATCAAGCCCATCTGAGATGATCTATTAGAAGTGGCTAAAACAGAGGCAGGAAAACCTAAGGATCCTAATGACATTTTCTAGGTACTTAAAGAAAAGACAAAAGAGAATCAATATTCTCTTCCTGTAACGATAAACACAAAGTCGACTAGAGAAAAGCAACCCGAAGCACTAATTCCAAAGGCTCCATGAACCCTCTGATGTGTTTTAAGAAGGAACACAAAATACAAAAGCTACCACTTCGAGAGAACCCAGAGATATTTGTGGGAAATTTTTCCAAGGAGAAAGATATATTTACCCTTGTGTTGTGCAAAAGAGTTCTTCAATCATGAAGACTGAGAGTCAGGGCTCACCACCATGTCTTCCTGAGTACTGAAAACAAACAAAACATGATATTAAAAAAGTAAACATTAATTATTTAATGGTCTTGTTTTTCTTCTCTCTCAGTCAAGAAACATTTGCTAACTTCCTCCCATACACCAGGCACTGGAAATAGAGAGATGGATAAAATAAAAATACAACTGACAAAAAATTCAACAAAAACAGACCACTGTGCATGAGGCAAGAGGTAGTCAGAGAATCAGGATATGTGTGTCTGTTTGCGTCTGAGATACATACATATGTACATACATACATATCTACACATACACAAAAGAGCATAAGAATTTTTAAAGAACTTGCCCACATTTGTAATTCATCTGACTTTCTAAAGAGCTTGGGCTCTCTTGCCTTGAGATCAGTAACAGGAAGGCACTGGAGAATATGTTGAGTCTGAAAAGCGATCAGACCCTTTAATCTGTAATTCAGCTTCTGCATTCCTTCTTCTTTGTCTTCTTTTTTTTTTAGAGACAGGGTGTCACTCTGTTGCCGATGCTGAAGTGTGGAGTGCAGTGGGGGAATCATGGCTCACTGCAGCCTCAACCTCCTGGGCTCACGTGATCCTCCTGCCTCAGCCCCTTGAGTAGCTGAGGCTACAGGTGTGCCACCATGCCTAGCTAATTTTTGCATTTTTTTTATAGAGACAGGATTTCACCATGTTGCCCAGGCTGGCTGGATTCCTTCTTAAGGAAACAATTATGAAGGCAGACTGGTATTTATGCACGAGGATATTCATCATAGGGTTATTCGTAAGAGGGAAACACCCCACAGAGGAATAAAAAAAAAGTTGGTATTTCTGCATAGAAGAATAATATGTACATATAAAAACAAATTTTTAAATGTTGAGTATCTAGAAAATATATTTTGTATAATGTAACAAAATTGTTGATAAAGTTTAAGCTTATCCATGGGTTGGTCCTCAAAAATAACAGTGGTCATCTTTGGAATATGATTGCAAGTTATTTTTCCCTTGTTCCTTTATGCTTTCCAAATTTTCTACAGACAGCATGCATTATTCTTCCAGACAGAAAATAAGCAAACAGAAGTTTCAGCTCCAATATCACAATTTCTGTATCACTTCTCTCAATTAGTTGGGGACTCCCTATTCCCCAGGAATACCTCCGTTCTGAAGGTAACACTGCACTGGAATTATCCATTTCCATCTCTGCCTCCCATGGTTGTGAGTGCCTCTGATAACGTTTTTATGCCTTATTAAACTTTGCTTCCCATAAACCTAGTCAGAGACTGGCACAATTGTCATTCCATCAATGTTTGCTGCCTAAGGGAGGAATGAAGGTGTGAATGAATGAACAAAAGAATTAATTAATGAAATTGACCTGACGAAAATTATACTAAGAAAATTGTTCATTCAAAATAATCAGTGACAATAAAAAGTGATGTTCCATTTGGATTCATAAAAGATACAAGAAGATGGAAAGCAGGAAGGCAGCAATTTTTCAGAGCAGTCAGTAAAACAAAAAAACAGATCTTATGGTTAAAAATATACACACACACAAACTCAATATAATAAAATATCATAGCCTAGTGATTTTCCAATGTATTCCAAGACCAAGAATCTGTTTAAGGCAGGAATATTTATCTAGTAACAGTATCCCATTACAACAACTCAGTTATTTTACACATTTGGAGTTACATATATATAAACAAAGTAGAGGCTTATTATTAGTTTTAATCAGAAATGAATGGTTGACTCCCTGTTCAAGGGAAAAAAGGTTACAGGATAGATTATTGTAGTGCTTTTTAGAAATTCAACTTAATCTACTCATAAAACTAGTGATAGATAGCCAGGGTATTAATATACAGTTATATTTTTCTGGAGGTAGACCTGATTTAATTCCCATTTTTGTCTTTTAAGAGTTAGGTAACCTTGAACAAGTTATTTGACTTCTCTAAGTCTCAGTTTTCTTGTACATAAAGTGGGATAATAAGTCCAACCTGACAGGGTTATTGTAGAAAACAAACAAAAAAATGACAGAAAGCATGGAATTCAAAACAGGCTTCAAGTTCATATCTTTTTACGTAAAGACCCGGAGCTCTTAAACATACATAGATCTTCCTTTATATTATATGCCATAAAGTATGCTAAGCACTCTACAAATATTTTCTCATTTAATCCTCATCATATTTGGTGTTAGTGAAACCACCTTTGCAAAAATCATATCAGTGAAAAAATTACGGCAGTGAGGGTGATCTGACCTGACCAACTCTCTTCTTGCCTTGAGTCTTCAAGTTGCCCTTCATTATTTCTGGGCTTAAACCAAGGTCACTTTGGGAGAAACTTAATTTATAGTTTAAATGATAATAGCCCTCCCAAATCCCAACCACCTTTTAAAGCTAATGAGAAACCAGAAGGCTAGGAGGATAGAGAAACCTGAATTTTGCTAAGGTGAAATCATTGCTAGCCATTATTCAAAGTTCACAAGATATGCAACTTCCCCACTTACTCCTGCAGATAACATCACTATTGCAGAACCTAAGAATGGCCTTTTGAAATAACTTTTCAGTTTTTTTTGCATGTCTGATGACCTGTGGCTCCACCTGGACCCAGCAACCATGTCTGTGACCTCACCTGTGACCAGCACTGCAGAAGGATCATTTCTCACACCCCTATGATTGTACCCCAATCAATCAGCAGCAAGCACCCACTGCTCTAGCCACCCCCACCCCTTCCCCGAAACTACCTGCGAAAAATCCTGCCCCAAAATCCTCTAGGAGGCTGATTTGAGTCAGAATAAAATCCCAGTCTTCCGTTAGCTGGCTCTACGTGTAAAAAACTCTCTATTGCAATTTCCCTGCCTTGAAAAATTGGCTCCATCTGGGCAGCATGCAAGAATGTAATCATTGTGTGGTTACATTAGGAAGTCCTGTTTTCTACTTTACAATCCTCTGATTTCTGTAAAATTGGAAGAAATGTCCCCTCTTTCATTTCTTATTTTAGTTATTTAATTCTTCTCTCATTTTTTCTTAATCCAGCTAAAGATTTGTAAATTTTAATCTTTTCAAAGAATCAACTCTGTTTCATTTATTTTCTCGGTTGCTTTTGCATTCTCCATTTTATCTTATGTTTCCACTTTAAATAAGAGAAAATTGATGCTCAGTATTAAACACTTAATGAGTGTGTGAGCCAAGATTCAAACCCAGAATGTCTGGTTCCAAAACCTAATCTCATTAACCGTTACGAAAAGAAGGCACTAAATCTGGGTTTGGACACAGGCTCTGACTCACACAAAGTTCAGTTTACAGTTTTACCTTGTTGCATTTTGTTATTTGGAATGCAACAACTTGAATTTTATTCCCTCTTAAGTCACACTTAAGTGCCTCCTACTTATTTTCTTATTAAATATTTCAAGCATGAACCTGAATATAGACATAATTATAACAAAAACCTATGTACTGATGTCAGCTTGGTCAGATATTATCATTGTCTTATTTGCTTCAGATCTTGTTTTTAAATATAAAACATTGTAGAAATAAGCAAACTCTCCCATGAATTCCTTCCCAATTCCACAAAGATAACAACTCTCCTAAATTTTCATGCAAATTTTTCTGTTTCTAATACAAATTTGTATTCATAAACAATATATGCTACTGGTTTGCATGTTTTAGAACTTTATTTAGATGCTATCCTAACTGTAGGTATCCATTTAAAGTCTATTTTTTCGAATACTATATTTTCAAGATTTTGTCCATTAGAAATAATTTTTTAACATGTAGATAGTATTTTATCACATGTTTATATTTTAGCCTAATGATCCATATTTGATGGTATTTGGGCAGTTTCCAAATTTTGCTAACACAAGTAATGCTGCAATGGACAACGTATACTCCTTGGGTACCTATGTGCGAGATTTATTGGTGGACGTGTTGTGCCATGGAGTACATGCATCTTCAAAATTATTACTTTTTTTTTTTTTTTTTGAGATGAAGTCTCGCTCTGCCCCCCCACCCCCACCCCCCGCCCCCGCTGGCTGCAGTGTAGTGGCACTATCTCAGCTCACTGCAACCTCTGCCTCCCCAGTTCAAGCAACTCTCTTGCCTCAGCCTCCCTAGTACCTGGGAATACAGGAGCCCGCCACCACGACAGGCTAATTTCTGTGTTTTTAGTAGAGACGGGGTTCACCATGTTGGCCAGGCTGGTCTCAACTCCTGACTTCAAGTGATCCACTTTCCTCGTCCTCCCAATGTGTTGGGATTACAGGCCTGAGCCACTGTGCCTGGCCTATTAGATATTGCTCTACAAAGTGACAGCAGCATGTATACCAATCTGGTGTTAGTTCACATCATTACCAGCATTTGGTATTGTCAGATCAGATTTAAACATTTTTCCAATTTGATAGATATAAAATATCTTATTGTGTTTTAGCATGTATTGATCTACATACTAAAATACAATAGTGAGATAGAACATTCTTCTGTAGTTTATTTAATTGCCTATTTAGGTTTTCCCTTCAGTGATTTGCTTTTCCATATGTCCATTTTTCTATTGGGTTGTTATAGAAGAGAGACAACACACACTAAAAATAAATAAATAATAAATAAACAATAAAGAGAGAGTAAAACACCTAGTATGTCAGATGGTCATATGTGCCATGGAAAAACTAGAAGCAGAGAAGGGAAAAAAAGAGTGCTGAGGATGGGAGTCCCATTTTTAATGGGGTAGTTATGGAAGACCTCACCAGAAGGTGACATTTAGTAAAGTCCTAAAATAGGTGCGGGCACAAGTTATAGGAAGAGGATACTAAGTAGAGGAAAGAGTAAAATGGTAAAATGATATTATTTGACTAAGATATGTGGTGGTATATGGGGGTGTGTTATAATTATGTTCTATACTAAATTTATTTGCTTTCAATACCAACTTTTATGTGGGTATATATGTTGAAAATATTTTTCCTATGTGAACATTTTGTTTAAAATGACATATTAAACTTTTAAAATTTTAATGTAATGAAATATATTTAATTCTTCTCTCATTTTTCTTAAGCTAGCTAAAGATTTGTAAATTTTGATCTTTTTAAAGAACCAACTCTGTTTCATTTATTTTCTCTGTTGCTTTTGCATTCTCCATTTTATCTTATGTTTCCACTTTAAATAAGAGAAAATTCATGCTCACTATTAAAAACCTAATTTTCCTTTAAGGTAAGTGCTTCTTTTTAGTCTTACTCAATAAATTCTTTCTTACACCTGGTTCATAAAGACCTATAATTACTTCTAATATTTTTAAAGTTATGCTTTTGATATTATTTATATAATATAAAGTCAGAATTAAGTAATCTTTCTGTATAGCTATGCTTTGTCCTGGTATCATTTATTTCTCATTTCATCATTTCTACATTGAAATAATGTATCTGTGATGACAAAGTTTCTACTATGCACAGTCTGTTTTGGCGCTCTATATTTTGTTCCACCAGCTTTCCATTTCTGTGCAAATATTCATGCTATCTTAATTACTATAATTTTATCCCAAATTTTCATAGCCAATAAGGCATATCCATCCATCCATCAACCAACTATATACATTTCCATCCATCCATCCAACCACTCATCATACATCCAACACATCCATCTATTCATTCTCCACCCTACATACTTCATCATCAATCATCCATCCATCTAACCATCCATCATCTATCCATCCATTCATCCCCCACTCTCCATTCTTCATCATCAATCATCCTTCCATCCTTTATCATTCATACATCCACCTATCTATTCTTCCATCCACCCATACATCATTATACATTCATAAATATTTGTTGAGAGTCTAACTGCACCAAACGTTGATTTGAACACTGGGGATTTAATAACAAACTAGACTTATATTCCTACCCTTATGGAACTTGCATTCTGGGGGACAGATAAAGACAATAAACAAATAAATAATTGAATAGAAAGTATGTCAGATGGCGATAAGTGCCACGGAGAAACATGAAGCAGGGAAAGGGGATCTGGCACACGTTACTGACTGAAATAATACACAAACTACAAATACAGTGGGACAAAAAGTAACTTCTTTTAAATATACAATAGAACTTTAGGATTTGGAGAAAAATTTAAAATGCTCATGTTTGGGATCTAGCATTGTTTAACAACTTTTGGTGAAGAACCTCTACCCCTAACGAGGTAAAAAATTTAACCAGTTCTTTCCAAGCTGTGACTACATAGGAAAGTCTGTTTTCAATGGTCTGAATGTTTATGACTCTCCACCCATGCTAAATTTATATATTGAAATTGGAACCCCCAATGTGATGGTCTTAGGAGGTGGGGCCTTTAGGAGGTGATTAGGTCATGAGGGTAGAGCCTTCATGAATGGAATTAGTGCCCTTATACAAGGTACTCCAGAGAGTTCTCTCACTCTTTTCCTGCTCTGTGAGGATACAAGAAGTTGGCTGTCAGTAACCCAGAAGAGGGCCCTCACCAGAACCCAACCATGGTGCCACCCTGGTCTCAGACTTCCAGCCTCCAGAAATGTGAGAGATAAGTGCTATTGGTTAAGCCATGATATTCTGTTTCAGTTGCATGAACTGCCCAAGACACAATTTTAGTCACCTCAAAGGAGAGACCTGAGCACACACACATTCTGTTAGGTTGGTGCAAAAGTAATTGTGATTTTTTTGTGCTCGCTTTGGCAACACATATACTAAAAAAGAAATTGTGGTTTTTGCAGTTATGTTTAATGGCAATAACCACAATTAGTTTTGCAACAACCTAGTATTTGGTCTTTTATTGTGGTCTTACACATGACATAGGTCTTGGACCAGAATGTGACTGCATTTTGTTAGCTGAGAGGGTCTGGAAGCCTAGAAAAGTTTCTGCTTCTAGATATTGGAATAAGCCCAAAGTTCTCAAGCATAGCTCCCAAAAAAAAAAACACAGAAATAAGCTGTTCATAGGTACTACAGAGTAAACCTTTTAATAAGCACTACCTTTGCTATCTTTCTAATCACAGAGTAAAAAAGACAATAGATAGCTGCTTTTCATTTGTTTGTTTTACCCTAGTTTTTACATCTTTGTTGGTTATGATTACTACTTTCTGTGAAAATTTAGTATATTTTCTTAATAACATGTGAGCTCTGTGTGATTCTGGACAAGTTATTTCCCCTTTCTAAAGTTTAGTTTCCTCCTTTAAAATGGGAGAATATATCATTGCAGGCTTGCTGTAACATTAAGTACTATTTTGAAAGACCTTAGTATAGTGACTAGTGTGTGATAGGCATAGAATGAATGGCAGGCCTTATAAGCCTTATTATTCAAACAATTATATGTATTTGCAAAAGATCTCCAAGACATCTCCATGCTCTGGCACCTGCCTGGGTTTACCACCCCAGCATCTCTGAGGCTTGGTCCTGTCTGAGCCATACAGAGAGTGAGTTTATAAATTAAGATCACAAGTCTCAATTCTGGCCCTACCACTTAATGATCATCAACACACGAGGACTGCCTGTGTCCCAGTGAGAACCACCATATGTAAACAGCATCGTATTAGGGTTACCTCATCTGCACATCCCCCAAAACTCTACAGCTGTTGGATGAGGGTAGCAGAGCCAGCATGTACACAAATTATATCTAATATTCTAATTTGCATACATCCAATCATAGCAAAGGTGTGATCAATAAAAACCCTAGGGGAACCAATCACAGGATATGAGTTCCCCACTGCTGAGTGTGAGGATCCTGAGCTTTCTTAGCTCCCATTGCAGGGGGCCACTGACCCTCTTCCTTTCTAATGTTCCAGCCAGTTCCCAGCCAGAGATCTGGAACTTGATTTAGCAAGAACTGTCATGTTGCATCTAATCTGCAGTGACAATTTAGCAGCAGACAGGACAGTGACAGCATTCATATCTGCAAGGCAGCTAGTAGACAAGTGGAGGCATCTAGAAGTTAGTCTGGAATCTGGATGAAATTATTCTAACTTCAAAACTTCAGAATATGGAGACCCTTTACCTCTACCCCAAAAGAATACATTCATATATGTAGTGGGCATTAACAAGAAAGAAAATTTAATCAAGAGAAGTTCAAAACTTTTATGTTAGATCCTCCTTTGCTATGTTGAATCAGTCTATAATAAATATGAATAATTGAAAAATGTTGTCTTTGGTTGGGTTCTGCTGATTACATCAAAGACAGCAGATGAATATAATATAGGTCATAAATCTTGGACCCCCAGTAGCTTTGACAGATAGATTCACCTGTTCATTTACTGGGTCATCCATTCATCATTCCTTTTCTTCAACAAATGTTTATTGAGGCCCTCTTATATTCTAGACATGGTTCTAGACCCTGGTGATGTACTGGTGCTCATGGTCAAATGAGTACAGACAAGTAAACAATGACAAGGATAGAGATAAGTACTGGCTGTTATGAGAACACACATGGGGCCACCTTGGAGGAAAGTCCACGTACACCAAACACAACTTTGGCACTATTTCCCTATTTGTTCCAATGAATTTGTGTTTTCCAGAACCTCTTCTACCCTGCTTCTGTGTCTTGCAATGTCCCAGTGTCTATTGTTTTTGAATTGATTTCCCCATACTGCCCCTTGCTTTGCATTTTTTTTTTCTTTTTTCTTTTCTTTTTTTTTTTTTTTGAGATGGAGTCTCGCTCTGTCACCCAGGCTGAAGTGCAGTGGTGTGATCTTGGCTCACTGCAAGCTCTGCCTCTGGGGTTCACACCATTCTCCTGCCTCAGCCTCCGGAGTAGCTGACACTACAGGCGCCCACCACCATGCCCGGCTAATGTTTTGCATTTTCAGTAGAGACGGGGTTTCAACATGTTAGCCAGGACGGTCTCAATCTTCTGACCTTGTGATTCACCCGCCTCGGCCTCCCAAAGTTTCTTTTTTTTTTTTTTTTTGTTTGAGACACAATCTTGCTGTATCACCCAGGCTGGAGTACAATGGCATGATCTCAGCTCACTGCAACCTCCTCCTCCCAGGTTCAGACAATTCTCATGACTCAGCCTCATGAGTAGCTGGAATCACAAGCATATGTCACCACGCCCAGCTAATTTTCTTTTTGTATTTTTTAGTAGAGATGGGGTTTTGCCATGTTGGCTAGGCTGGTCTCAAACTCCTGGCCCCAAGCAGATAACCTTCCAAAGTGCTGGGATTACAGGCTTGTGCCACTGCGCCCAGCCTCTTTGCTTTGCTCTTAATCTTGATGGACTATGGACCTCTCAGTTGTGACTTCCAATGCTTCGCCACACATAGCTTCCCTCATTCTCTGGAAATTCTTGTTCTAGGAACTTTACTTCTGTTCCCTGGGAACCCCAGTCCCACCCCTTTAAGCAATATGAAACACCCTGTCTGTGGATCAAATTCCAAGGAGACTTCTGGGGGAAAAGTCTTTTGCCCCATGACCTGACATCTTTGGTCATGCCTCCCAGAGGCACAAGTCCCCACCACAGGGCCACCTGCCACACGTATCTGATGGCTGAAATTAAGGGCAGCAGGGCAGAAAGCGGATCTGCTGACATCACAGTTAGACAAGCTTGCACCAAGGTTGTAAAACACCCTTGGCAGAGCACATCAGTAAATTGTCCTACTAATTAGTTTATTATTTCATTTGAGAGATCAAATACATAAATAAAATTAATAAACCCTGCAAAATAAGTGCAGCACTGGAAATAAAAGTACTTCTCAGGTCATTGCCTTAAACACAGACATTACATGCTAGAATAATGTTAACACAAGGAAAGCAAATCATGTTGCCTTATAGGCTGGAACATACCAGCAACAGCTGGGGTTTGTGGGGTGGTTGACAAGCTTTGGGATAGGTCAGGAAACATGAATGGTGTTCTCTACTCTGTCATTACTTGCTATGTGACGTTGAACAAGTCAGTTTCCTCCCCTTCCCTGACCACTGTGTTCATTTACTCATGAGTAAAATAAGGAGTTTAGACTATTTCTGAGGTTTGCTCCAGCTAGGAATTTCATGGCTATAAAAATCAAATGAAAAAAAGATAGGGGCTGGGCGTGGTGGCTCACATCTATAATCCCAGCACTTTGGGAGGCTGAGGTGGGCAGATGGCTTGAGGTCAGGAGTTCAAGACCAGCCTGACTAACATGGTGAAACCCCATCTCTACTAAAAATACAAAAATTAGCCAGGCTTGGTGGCGCACACCTGTAATCCCAGCTACTCAGGAGACTGAGGCACAATAATCGCTTGAATCTGGGAGGCAGAGGTTGCAGTCAGCAGAGATCGTCCCACTGTACTTCAGCCTGGGCAACAGAGCAAGGCTCTGTCCCACCACCCCCCCCCCCCGCAAAAAAAAGATGGATAATGACAATTATAAGCTTAGTCGATAAAGAACACATAATAAAAAATGCAATAAAATCTGAGAATGTATTACGATATTCCAGTATGGATTTAAGAACTTGGAAAGATATTAGTTAATATCTAACCCAATACTCACCATATAAAATGAAGGGAAAATGGGACTGAGTTTGCATTCATGGAGAGCCTACTATATTCTAAGAGCTATGCTAAAGACTTTCTCATATCAACCCCAATAAATAGGCTCAGAGAACAAATAAATCATTACCAAATCCATAAGAGAACAGCAAAAGTAGGTTTTCTACTCTTAGTCAAAGGCTATTCCACCAAGCTGTGTCTGATCATCCCGCCTCTTCTTAGGGCCTCAGGCACAGGTTGCTCACTACCACCACTAGCACTTACGGGACTCTTGAGATATACCAAGGATAGTGGGCCCTGTGTTGTCAACCTTTTGTATACCATTCACACAAGTACAGATGGCAAAAGGAGTAGCGCAGGCAAGATGGAGAGATCAGCTTAGGTGATTCCTCCCAGGAGCCTAAAGACATACCATGTGACAGATTCTCCCTTTACACTGAAGCTCTCACTCTGCCGAGGCTGGGAGGGCTGCCCTCTGACAGCTTGCCGCTGAGAACTTGCTCCCCTAACATCCTTGGCTGAAGAGCACCTCCTCTCCCAGGAGAACAGCCACTTTTCTAGGGCCACTCAGTATTCAGTGACTGACAGCAAAGGGGGAGGATATAAAACCTTGGCCTCCTTGCTTCAATTTGGCACAACTCTGCAGGTCATCTCAGCTTCAGAGCTTCCCATGGAACTGACTGAAGCCTTTCCTGTGACTGCATCACTGTTTAGCTTCCCACTCTGACTGGCCCTGATACCTTCACTCCCTAGTAAACTTTCCACATGCAAATGTGTCTCAAAGCCGGCTTCCTGGGAAAGTGAACTTGCAATTGCTGTGAAACCTTGAAAAAGTAAGATATAAACAAATAATTCAACTCAAATGAAGAAACAGAAAACAATGGTGCATTTGTAGAGAATAAGAAACTTGCAAACAAATCTTATTCCTCGTGATGAGGCTTCTGGTCTTGGATAGTTCAGGCAAAAAAAAAAAAAAATAGGTACTAGTAAGGAAATTGTCTCACTCTGTCTCAAAGTGCTCCCTGCTAAAGGAGATTGAGTTTTAAAGGCTCAGTTCAGGCAGGGAGGCAGATTGTTACAATGTAGGCACTGTAGTGTAGTGGAAAGGACAGGAACTGTGGCTCCAGCTGGAGCTGCAGTCAGAGGTTGGCTCTTTCGGTGCAACCTTGACTATTATACTGAACCTCACTAGCCTCGGCGTCCTTAACTACAAAATGGGGATGATTCCCAACTTGCATGACTATTGTGACACTCTGTTACCTTCTTGACACCAGAATCTTTCTCTAGAATTATTCCCAGAGATAAATGCTGCAACTTTACAGGATAATGATTTCACACAATGGGTCTTTGAATCTCTCTTGTGCAGCCCTTAGCTTGCCTTGGAACTCACTAGAAGATAGTGTACAGTTGTTCCTTGGTATCTACAGGGCACTGGTTCCAGAAACTCCCCATACCAAAATCCATGGATGCTGAAGTCCCTTATATAAAAGGGAGTATTACTTACATATAACCTGTATACATCCTGCATATACTTTAAATAATGTGTAGATTACTTATAATATTAATACCTAATACAATATAAAGCCTATGTAAATAGTTATGTTGCATTTTAAAATTTGTATTTTTATTGTTGTATTGTTATTTTTATTTTTAAAAAAAACATATTTTTGATTCGTGGTTGGTGGGACCTGCAGTTAGTAGAACCGGTGGATGTGGAGGGCTGATAAAGTGGGCTTCTGATAGAGGGTAATAATGAAAGGAATGCTCCTGGTGAGTTTTGGCCTCAGGAATAAAAGGAATGTTGGGACTTGAGGGTGACTGTAAAGATAAAATATCCTGAGGTTTGGAGAATATCTAGCTTCTCAATTGCCATAGCCCAGGAGCTAAATGCCAAGAAGACAATCAGAGATTCCTGGCTGCTCAGGGTTTGCTATTTTTTTTTTTGAAACGGAGTCTTGCTCTGTCCCCCAGGCTGGAGTGCAGTGGCGCGATCTCGGCTCACTGCAAGCTCCGCCTCCTGGGTTTACGCCATTCTCTTGCCTCAGCCTCCTGAGTAGCTGGGACTACAGGCGCCCGCCATCTCGCCCGGCTAGTTTTTTGTGTTTTTAGTAGAGACGGGGTTTCACCGTGTTAGCCAGGATGGTCTCGATCTCCTGACCTTGTGATCCGCCCGCCTCGGCCTCCCAAAGTGCTGGGATTACAGGCTTGAGCCACCGCGCCCGGCCAGGGTTTGCTATTAAGTTTTCTTCCCTTCCTCCACTTTTTCTGGGTAAAGAAAAAGAGCTCTATTAACTACAAAAGCTCTGTCTAGAGTTTTTATTTTTTTTTTATTTTTTTATTTTTATTTTTTGAGACGGAGTCTCGCTCTGTCACCCAGTCTGGAGTGCAGTGGCCGGATCTCAGCTCACTGCAAGCTCTGCCTCCCGGGTTTACGCCATTCTCCTGCCTCAGCCTCCCGAGTAGCTGGGACTACAGGCGCCCGCCACCTCGCCCGGCTAATTTTTTGTATTTTTTAGTAGAGACGGGGTTTCACCGTGTTAGCCAGGATGGTCTCGATCTCCTGACCTCGTGATCCGCCCGTCTCGGCCTCCCAAAGTGCTGGGATTACAGGCTTGAGCCACCGCGCCCGGCCTAGAGTTTTTATTTTTGTTTCGTTTTTTGTTTTTTTTTTTTTGAGACGGAGTTTCGCTTTTTTTACCCAGGCTGGAGTGCAATGGCATGATCTCGGCTCACTGCAACTTCCGCCTCCCCGGTTCAGGCGATTCTCCTGCCTTAGCCTTCCCGAGTAGCTGGAATTACAGGCATGCGCCACCACGCCCAGCGAATTTTGTATTTTTAGAAGAGATGGGGTTTCTCCATGTTAGTCAGGCTGGTCTCGAACTCCCGACCTCAGGTGATCCGCCCACCTCAGTCTCCCAGAGTGCTGAGATTACAGGCATAAGCCACCGCACCCGGCCTAGAGATTGTTATATCACTCATTCATTTGGTGCCCGCATAGGCAGGACAATGAGACAACCACGTTTTAGAATCATGTGCAAAGCATTGTGGGAGTACAGGGAAAAGAACCTTCAGCATTAGAGCAGACCTGGGCAAAAAACGAGATAGCTTCTTAAGGAGGTGATGCTTGAGCTGAATCTCATCTAGGCTCTTAGATGAGAAAGAGATTAGTATAGTCCAGATGGGCAAGGGAATAGTGCGGGTCAGGTGGAGAGACCAGCTCAAGTGCTTGCCTCCAGGAGTCAAAGGACATGGTATGTGGACAGATCACCTATGGGAAATGAAATAATAGCTGGGGTGGGGAATGGGGGGTGGAAATCATTTGGTATTCATTCTGACTACTGACATTCCAAATTCTTTCTGTTTTTCCTCTACCAGTATTTTAGCACTATTCTGCAATTTGGACTACCATGTTTGATACTGAATTCAACCCACCTAAGCATTTGAAGAAAATTTCACTTCCTCTTAAAGGTGGTGTATTAGTGCATTCTCACATTGCTATAAAGAACTATCCGATGGCCAGGCGCAGTGGCTCACGCCTGTAATCCCAGCACTTTGGGAGGCCAAGCTGAGCGGATCACGAGGTCAGGAGTACAAAACCAGCCTGGCCAACATGGTGAAACCCCATCTCTACAAAATATACACACAAAAAAATTAGCTGGGCGTGGTGGCGAGCGCCTGTAGTCCCAGCTACTCGGGAGGCTGAGGTAGGGAATTGCTTGAACCTGGGAGGCAGAGGTTGCAGTGAGCCGAGATCGCGCCACTGCACTCCAGCCTGGGCAACAGAGCAAGACTACGTCTCAAAAAAAAAAAAAAAAAAAAGAAGTATCTGAGAATGGGTAATTTATAAAGAAAAGAGGTTTAATTGATTCACAGTTCCAGAGGCTGTACAGGAAGCACGGCTAGGGAGGCTTCAGAAAAACTTGCAATCATGACTGAAGGTGAAGGAGAAGCAGGCATTCTTACATGGCCGGAGAAGATGCAAGAGAGAGAAGGGGGAGTTGCTACACACTTTCAAATAACCAGATCTCTTGTGAACTCACTCATGATCAGGAGAACAGCAAGGGGGAAATCTGCCCCATGACCCAATCACCTCCCACCAGGCCCCTCCCCCAACAATGGAGATTACAATTTGACATGAGATTTTGGCGGGGACACAAACACAAACCACATCAGGTGGGTACATAGAAACTTAGAGGGAAGAAGGGATTTGTCCTAAGTTATACATGAGTAAAAGGTCAAGATGGGAGTCAAAGGATTTGTGGCCTCAGATCATCACTTTTTCTACTAAGCGTCAGTAACCTGAACAGGTATGACTTGATGTTTCTTGTGTCTCACTGCACTGTACAATACTTCACTTTGTTAATTACAAATTTTAAATTGTCTGCGGTAATGAGAGTTGAACATCTTTCCCTCCCAATATTTTATGTTTTTTAAAAAATAACCACAACTCATTGCTCAATGTTGTATAATAGGCATATTAAGATGTATCTCAGGCTTTATAAACAATCACCACTGGGGTTAATTTATATTATTTTATAGTATGCATGTGGCATATCCTTATTAATATTAAATTCTTCTGGTTAGGATGCTATGTACAATTTTACAATGGCCTAATTAAAATAAACAGGAACCGAGAGAGACCAAAGGCTGCAACTAGAACTTGTGCTTGGTTCTCTAAAGTCAATTGTAATGTAAATGCAAATGCAAGCGAAAGTTGATAAAATGGGGTGTGTAGGACCAAAATTCATGTTGAAGTCTTAGAGTTTATAAGCAAGCAATATGGAGGTAAAAACTGAGCTCCTTTGGAATGAAACAGATATCAGTTCTGCAACTTAGGACAAATTCCTCAACTGTTCTGAAGCTGTTTCCTCTTCCACAAAATGAGGCTGTTCTAGAATTAAGTGGGGGAAAAAAAAAAAAAAAAAAAAAGAAAAGGATGTTGGCAAGGGTTTGGCACACGTAAGCATTTGGTAGATAAACTATTAGTTCTCTGAGCCACTGCTTCCACATCTTTACTTGATCTGTAAAATATCACTTTGTGGGACCAAAGACAAGTTGTTATAGACAAAGCAAATAAGGGATTTTTTCAAACTCAATTTCCTCTAGTACATTTAGGAATAAAGTTATATTGATATATTCAAATAACTATCAGATTTGTAAATTGTGAGCTATCTGCTCTGGAAATTTGAGTGCTTGGCACATTGCATATTTATTTATCTTTCTTTTCCAATACATGTATAGCTAGGTAAATTGCTCTTTTTAAATTATTTCAAGTATTATGTACACAGTTACCACTTTATGTCAACATAAACTCAATGCCATAAACTTAAGACATAAGTTTGAAGGACAATTTGATAATATATAATAAAAACCTTAAAATTTGCTTAAGCCTACTTTTAGGGAACTTCACCCTAAGGAAATAATTTAATAATTATGGAGGTGTCCAAAGATTCAGCCATAAAGATATCTATACATCTCTATTACAGTAAAAGAAGTAAAGAGATTCAATAACAGTGGTCTGGATAAATAAATGTTTATCTATATTATAAAGCCATTAAGTGATAATAAAGAATATTTAATACCATTAGAACATTTTCCTAAATATTAAGTAGAAAAAAATAGGACAGTAGAATGCATAATGATGAGCCTACTTTTGTAAAAAGTACTTAAGTATATAAGAAAAAGATGAAAGAATATACATCAAATGTTGTGAACAGTTACCACTGAATACTAAGAGTGGGACAATCTTATTTTCTTCTTTTTGCTTATTTGCATTTTCTAAAATTTCTACCATATTTATTATTACTTTAGAGGATGCCGACCTTCTAAAATTTAAATTAAAACCCACGCCATAAACAATATGAAAACCCAAACAACATTCTGAAAAAGCATTATTTGTATAAAAATATTTGACAAATGCAATGTTTCTTCTATAAAAAGCAAATTGATAAGAAGAATATTTTGATGCCTCACAATATAAATGAATAAAAGTTATAAATAAAATACTTAATACAATGAATAAACAAGCCTGTGGAAATAGTCAAGTTTGGAAGCAATCAAATACATGAAAATTAACAAAATTTGGTGGCTTTTTAAAACCTATTAAGTTAGCATAGTTTAAATAAAAAGGGACAACTACTTAATAGTGCTAGTAGGGAGATAAATAGGCTTTTGCTACATTATAGGTAGAAGTTTAAAAAGGTACAACATTTTTATAAAATACATAAGCAATTTGTATCAACAGCCCTAAATAAGTATTTGTAACTATTGACTGACTAAATAATTTTACTTTTGGGAAATTTTGAATACAGCAATCTCTAAATACAGAATCCATATTGTGAACAAAAATGTTCAGTGTAACATTATTTATGACAGGGTAATTGGAAACAACTTACATGCCTATTTGTAATAGAGATAGTGACATTTTCATTTCAAAATGGTATGTAGCTATTACAGCAGTATTTAAGGGTGCTTTGTAGTTAAATAAAATGTATGTGGTATTTTAAGTGAAAAAGCATGATGAATATGTGTGTACACTCAAAAACACCCACACATATACATACACACATTCCCAAATAAATATATCTGTTGTTTTTGGGTTATAGGATTGGTTTTTTTCTTCTTCCTTTTTTAAAATGATGTGTGTGCGCGTGTGTGCATGTATTTGTGTTTTCATGTGCATGTGTGTGTTTTCAAATTTCCTTTAATGAGTACAGGTTAGTTTTTCAACTTGAAAACTCCATTTATGAAATAAAAATGGAAAACTGTTTGATATTCTTCTGCCCTTAGGAAAGTCTAGAGGAGCTAGCATTTAACATAGAGATAGCTAGAGGAATATTTGCCTATTTAACTGTCTAAGTTTAAAAAGTTGCTAGAGGAAAAACAAAGCAATAGAAGTTAGAGGTAGTTTGCAATCAATTTAAAGTCTGGTAAGAATCTTAAATCAATTTTATGAGGAGCACATTTAGCTGTAGAAAACCATGCAAGGAAATAGGAAGATAAATGATATTTCTTTATCTTTTAAATGTGTGCTTAGGGAGAAAAGGAGGAGGTGACTGTAATGAACAGAAAAGACATTAGAATAGAATATCAAAGCAGGCACACATAATACAATTCAGTAATGTTCTTCCCTCAACTAATTTAGATTTGTACAACAAACTGGGGCCAAATGGATGGGGCCAACAAAATTGGCACTGGCCATGGAACTTCCTAGGAAATAGACTTTGGCTTGAATGGTTGTTTCCTGAGCAAAAAAAGCTGAGAGAGATATGCAGGTGGGTCAGTGGTACTTAGAAAATGTTTGTGCAACCAGTAGTCACTCATTCAATCTCTTCATGTCAGAAAACTGCAACCGCATTCTATAGGTTACTCAGGCCAAAAAAATTTGAATCATGTTTGACTTTTTCTTTTTTAATTTAAATCTCACTTCTAATCAATCAGTATTGGCTCTACCTTGAAAACACATTCATAGTCCAACCATTTCTCACCATTTCTCATGCTGTGACTCTATTCTCAACTACCATCATCTTTCACCTTGATTATTGCAATAACGTGCTTGGCAGTTTCCTGCAACTTATCATCCTCTTTCAATGTATTCTCAACAATGCAGCCAGGGTAATTTTTAATTAAAAAGAGGGAGAGGGAGAGGGAGGGGGAGGGGGAGGGGGAGGGAGGGATAGGGAGAGAGCTTTTCCATCATGGCTAGAAAACTCCTACCTTGATCCAGTTTCTGGCTACCTCCCTGACTTCATGTGCCACCATTCTTCTCCTTGCTCAATATGCTCTTCCTACTACTTGCTCCCTTGCTGTTCCTACAACATACTAGGTACTCTTCTAGGCACTCTTCCTGCCTTAGAGTTTTTGCTTTGGGTATTCCCTCTAATCACAAACAACTTCTTCCAGATATTGTGTGGCTTGCTCCCTCACTGTGTTGAAATCTTTGCTAAAATGATCTTCCATTCCTGGAGGACCTTCCCTGATTACCCTATGAAAGATTGCAGCCCACATCTCCAGCAGTTTTGCATAGCTTCAAGAAATGTATTCAGACCACAGTCAACATGAATTGTGTCCACTGGTGTTGGGCAGTGTGCAGACTGAGTTGATAGACACAGTAGCCCTGTCTGTCACCATCTCTCCTCCTGTGTTCTTCTTTTTCAGAGTGCTTAATACTACCTGATAAATTTTTTAGTTATTTGTTTATTGTTTCTCTCATTCCATCCCTACTATAATGAAATCTTCACCAGAGCAGTCATTTTCTATGTTTTGTGTACTGCCATGTCTCCAGAGACCACGCCTGTCTTGTCATAGATACTTAGTAAATATTTACTGAGAAAATGTAGGAATGACCATGGCAGACTAGTGCTATACAGTATAGTAGCCATTAGCTACAGAAGATTTGGGGGCATTGAAATATGGCTAGTGTGCATGGAATACTATATAGCCATAAAAAAAAAATGAGATCATATCCTTTGCAGAGACATGGATGGAGCTGGAAACCATCATTCTTAGTAAACTAACACAGAAACAGAAAACACCACATGTTCTCACTCATAAGTGGGAGTTGAACAATGAGAACACATGGACACAGGGAGGGGAACAACACACACTGGGGCCTGTCGGGGGTTGGAGAGCAAGGGGAGGGACAGCATTAGGACAAATACCTAATGCATGAGGGGCTTAAAACCTAGATGATGAGTTGACAGGTGCAGCAAACCACGATGGCACATGTATACCCACACATTCTGCATATGTATCCCAGAACTTAAAGTAAAATTTAAAAAATTTAAAAAAAAAAGAAATATGGCTAGTGTGGCTGAGGAACTGAATTTTTTACTTATTTTAATTAAAATTAAAATTTAAAAGTGGAATTAGTGTTCAATATTATGTCAATAAACTCAGCTTTATGGTTTTTACAGAACTACATTTCACTTTAACCACTACATTTTATAAGATACTATTTAAATTAATGTACTTTTTACTTTTTTAATGTGATACTAAAAAATTTAAGATTGCATAAGTGGCTTGCATTATACTTCTATTGAACAGCACTGTTCTAGTTCCTTCATCTGTAAAGGACAGTAATGGTACCTACCTGAGAGGTAAAGCCCCTGGCATAACAAATGCTCAGTACATGTTAGTCATCATTGTGTCATTGTTACTATTATGAAATATAGGATATTATAGGTACATATAGAAGAGGCCAGTACTTATCTATGAGTTGAAGGGAGGCATAATTTTGAAATGTGTTTGAGCTACATTCTGAAAGTATTTTATGAGTAAGTAAATCTTAAGGTGGGGGAGTGAGTAGGAAATATGGTGGCCAAAGCATTCCCCAACCAAAGGACAGCGCCACAACCTAAACAGTTGTACTGACTCCAAAGCCTGTTCTGCAAAACACCATATAACATTGCCTCTTAACAAACTCGAATCAAGTGAAATAAAAGTTAAGAAAAAAGGAGACTATCTAGATCCTAAAAAGAATGCATTTAACCTGGAGATAAGCAACTTTAAAATTTGATTTGATCTAGTACTTCTCAAACTCCATGTCTGAAGATCCGATCCCTGAAGAGGTTTTGGACTTATTATTTGGGGCGTGAGAACTCTATTATAATCTTACGTTTTCCTTATGTATTTTATTATGATCTTAAACATTTACATACACATATGCTAAGTTATATGGACAGAGACATTATCAATAGCTCCCTTTTTATAAATGGGCAAAGCTGTGAGATTTCCATGCCAGCTTTTGTGATTATGTTTATGACTGCATTGCTTCTGTTAATTACCTATGGTAATTGATTCTTTAATTTCGTGTTCCTTACACCAGATTCTGGGGACCACAGGAGGTACATGAAAGGTCCACAGAATTTTATTCTGTATTTTTACTTTTAAAGTAATTGATGCACAGGACTTACCCGATTCAATCCTGTCTCACTAGAAAAAGTGCTGAGAAGGAAAGATGAGGAGACAGGAAGAGACAGATTTTTTTATTGACAGAATCCAATATAATTTTAGTCAAATGCTTTGAATTGCTCTAAAAAACACACTTCATTCTGTAAACTGATATTACACCTAAGTATTATTATGATTTTTCCTCACTACCATAAGAATATATATATTCAGGCTGTCAAAAATAGATTTTACATGATAACTTGCCATTTGGAAAATATTCCATACAGGACTCTGGGCATCATCAAATTATCTGGACACGGCCCCCCTGCCCGCCATGAAAATTGTTCTTAACTTACTGCTGCACCTGGAGGGACCATTCTAATTGGCCTCACAATGTATCTGAGGGTTAAATTAATTTATGTGAACCTCACAGCAGGACAGCTGCCCAGCACTGTATACTAGCAGCTGTTTGACGCAATAAACCAAGAATCAGATTTTCTTGCAGCAGAAATAAATTTTTAACAACATCGCCCATTTCCACAGAGACAAAATACAAGATATGATTTCTGTATGCCATGATTGTGATCGAAGCCTCCTTGGAGGAAGGGTGTCACTTTCTAAGTCAAGGCCCTGTCCTGCCACATTATTTAAGCACAACATGACATGGAAATATATTTAATAGGATTTGGCCACAGGCAAGAAGTCTGAAAAACAGTACAGGGATTTGAAGAATCTGCTGTTGAGTTATGCATGGAATTCAGGATTTTCTAGAACTGAAATCTTTAAGACAACCTTTGCTTCATAACAAAATATAACAAAAAAAAATTCTTCTCAAATATAACTATATTGGTACATTCATTATGATAATAGCCATCATATTCCTCGGACCATGGAAAAGATAAAAGGTGTATCTGTATATTTATTTCACAATTCAGCTTCACTGAAATTATTTTTATTCGGCACATACAAAATAGCTGGCACTTCATTCGACCCTTTGCAATTATCTATTTATTAATAATAATAGAGAGCTGCAGCACTACTTATTGTGGGTGTTACATATCTATAATTTTGCAATAATGTTGTTAGGTAGGTATCATCCTCTCACCATATTTGTTTCATTTGTTTGGAACGTAATGTGGTGGGGGATCATCTTGCATCATTCAGAAAAGAGCGACCTGCAAGGATGGAGAAGCAATAAGGCAGAGAAGCCCCAATCACTGCAAACTCCTATGGAACAAAGCCACCATCTCAGCCCTGATCAATTACCCTAGGACGAACGTGTGAGATAGAGAAATGTGCTCTACCTTGTTCAAGCTACTGTTGTTTGATGTCTCTTTTTATATGTGGATCAGTTATCTATAATTAAACTAATAAAAATCCCATACAACATTGCAACTTTTGTGACTTTGAAAAGAGGGAAATTCTTATTTTCAGGTAAAGAAAATGGATATCAGTGGTAATATTGGCTAACTGTTGGAAAGAAGAAGAAAAGGTGGAACAACATAAAATCCTATTGTCTAATTGTCATAAGATCTAAGAGACTACAAACTATACTCAGGTAGCCAATTAATACAAGGAAGAATGGTGCTAGCCATTGAATCCTGAACCTGTTGCCTGATGTAAAAGGTAGGTTGAACATAAAGAAATACTTTCAGGGAGAAGACATTTCCAAGCACATAATAGGCACAAAGCAAACATAGTTGTGCTTTGGGATCCATGGGGGATTTGTTCCAGATGTTCAAGTCCCTTACATAAAACGGCATAGTTTTTGCATGTAACCTACAGGCATCCTCCCATATATTTTAAATCATTTCCAGATCATTTATAATACCTAACACAATGCCTACATGTCACTTCATTCACATGGATTCAACATAGTTCTCAGCATATGACTAATTCAAGTTTTGCTTTTTGGAACTTTGTGGAATTTTTTCCCCCTGAATATCTTCAATCCATAGTTGCTTAAATCCATGGATACAGAGGGCTGACTGTGTTTACAAAATTTGGTTAACATTTTGACCTTTTAATCAAAATGAGTTTCATGTTTGTTATTTGAACAAGTGATCAGCACATTTTTCCTTAATAAAGGGTCAAATAATAAATATTTTATGCTTTTTGGCATAGGGGAAAATCAAGTATGTCATTACTTGTATAACCATCTAAAATGCAACCATTAAAAAATGACCAAATCTGCCTGCCAGATTTGATCTGCAGGCCATTTGTCAATTTCCAATTTAGACCAATGAGGCAGCAGTCTTCTAAGGAGTCTGACTCAGTATGAAATCTGAAGTCTAAAA
Organism: Theropithecus gelada; assembly: GCF_003255815.1. NCBI lineage: Eukaryota > Metazoa > Chordata > Mammalia > Primates > Cercopithecidae > Theropithecus > Theropithecus gelada. The sequence goes on from NC_037668.1 coordinate 85,582,151, forward strand.
TTTTATAAGTGGATATATAGTATATAAATCAACTTTTGATGGGTCTCCATTTAATGAAAACTTGAACTCCTTCATGTGGCCTTTCAGAAGGTGACTCCAGACTGCCTTGTTGATCTTAACTGTAGATCCATCAGATGCCCATTTTTTTCGAATCACATACCCTATAAGGCCTATGCACCTTTGCTCATGCTCCCTCCTTTGCCTTCTCCTGCCTTGCTAGACTAGTCAAAGTCTGAAAAATAGTAACTCACTCGTACACTAATTTCTGCTGACATTTTACCTTCTCTGTACAGCCTTCCCTAGATTCTATCTCCACCTCATACTCTAAGTCAATATCAGTCCTCTTGTGCTCTGATATTACTTTGTTAATGTCTCTACTGTATCACTTTCCACATGGACTAGACATGGTTTACATATCTATATTTATTTCAGATTATAAGCAGGAAATAGGTATTTTATCCAGTACCTTGGACAGTGTGTGCCACAGAGAAGTACTCAACAATAATATACTGTTTATTAAGAATCTCTTGCATCCAGCACTATGCTAAGCTCTTACATTCATTATCTTGATTAATTATCACAACTTCCATCTAAGATATGCTTTAACCTCCCCATTTTACAGATGAAAGGCCCAGAAAAGTTAAGTACTCATGGTGTCATATCCAGTCAGGTGACAAATCTTGAACTCAAACCCAATTCTAATGGACTTTGAAGTCTCTGCTCTTGACCTGTTATGTTGCCTCATTAATGTAAAATACACAAATTAAATCTGTAGTTGAATTAGGTTATTATCACCCCCTGCTGAAGCATTTGTAGGATCTCTTTTAATTTAAAAAGTAAGAATGGTACGTAGTTAATATAAGTGTTCAGAGGTGGAGTGAACCTAAGAGACCAACTAGTCTAGCTCCCTTGTTTTCCAAAAAATGGAACAGTTGCTATGAGAGAGCACTTATTTTTTAACCCAAGATAAATCCATACCTTCTGCTTTCTAGTGAGGTCTTACTGGGTCAGCTCTTGCCCAACACTTTCACAAGGCTGTCACCTATAGTCAAGCTCATTCCGCATCAATGAATAGGCAGACTGAATGTCAATCGCTTGAATAAATGTGAAAATGAGGTATTCACAGTAAGTTAAAATCAGGTTTTATCCTTCCAATTACATGGAATTAATAAGATAAAGTTGCCTTTGGTTTTATTTTGGAATAATATCTTAGAGCGGGTTTCATGGCCTTCTTCAGGACCTCCCAACTCTCTGACACTAAGCCTACCCTTAATATAGCGCTGATCACAATGCAATGTCTTTGTTCATTCATCTCTCTCTCGCACTAGATTCTGAGCTCCAAAAGAACATGGACCACATCTATATCTCTATGGGCTAACATAGCTTTTGTCACAGAGTTGGTAAAGACATGAAGACTTAATTTAATTATTGCTTTGAGGTTAAACCTAAGAGATGTGATCAAGGGAGATCATCATAGTGACTCATCTTTTGGTGAGGGTATGTGTGTGTGTCATAGTTAATTTGGGCTGCTTTAACAAAATACCATAGAGTGGATGGCTTATAAACAATAGAAATTTATTTCTCACATTTCTGGAGGATGGGAAGTCTAAGATCAAGGTGCTGGCAAATTAGGTGTCTGGCGAGGGTCTGCTTCTTAGTTCATAGATGGCCATCTTCTTCTCATTGTGTCCTCACATGAGAGAAGGGGCATGGGACCTCACTGAGCACTCTTTTATAAAGGTACTAATCATAATCATGAGGGTTCCACTCTTCCTAAGGCTCCACCTCCAACTACCATCACATTGGGGATTAGGTTTCAAATATCAACAGGAAGGAGCACAAACATTCGCTCTAATGCAGTGCATGTGTTATTTGAAACTTACTTAAGTAATCACCATCACCATTGCATACTTCTCTGCTCTACAAAGTCTTGTCCTTGGCAAGTTGTTAGAAAATGTCGGTGAATGAGACTTTGGCAGTTTTTTTCTAATCCTGAAAATATTAGGAGGAATCCAGGTGGTCACATTCAGTGTAATCAGTGTTTCTCAGGGAACATTGTGGATGGATGAATGCAGGCTGATTATACAGTAAATATTTAATTTTAGATTCTGATTATTTCATATTGACATTTCGGAGCAGTAAATATTTTTATGCTGGATTCAGCCTGCACCATGAAAATAACTCCCTCAATGGCAGAGTCTACACATGTAGTTGTATAATTTAATACTTTCATTTAAAACATTTTTACTTTTAAAATTCCTTTAGATTTGTAAAAACTAATGTCTTATTTGTGAAGGATCAACCTTAGGCTCTCTAGTCATAAACTAATTAGTCTTTCACTAGAAAAATGGAAGTCTCACTTTTCTAAAAGGCACAATTTTGATTTGAGTATTTTCTGTTCTTGAGCACCAGTCACATCCACATGGAAACAGTCATGAAAGAGTTAAAATAGAAATCTTCATGGAGAGACATTAAGAGGATAGCTTTCATTTTTGCTGGAAAAGGCTGGTTTCAGACATTTACCATTAGGAACTGGAACCACCCTAGAGGATTGTTGAGAAAATGTTTATTGTGTAATAGGGGGGCAGGTTTTCAGAGAGAATCAGCTTTAAAGATTTTTAAAATTATGTCTGTGTTGGGGGTGGAAAATGTGTTTAACACCATCTGGTCTCTATAAACTAGAAGTAATTCTGTCTCAAGTATTCATGAGCATTTTATAGAAGGCATTTGAAAAACTCTTTCCCATTACAAGTCCAGCACATCTTCTAATTTCCAGCAGTTATAAAAGACCCCAGAAGACATATTGTGAGATATTATGATTGCCATTTTATGGATGAGCAAATTGACACTCAGAGAGGCCTGGTAACTGACCTAAATGGTATGACACTCAAGAATTACTGGAAGACTCTTTTTCCCCACCATGAGCTTCTTTTGCAAGCTGCATCTTATTTACTTGTCCACTCCTAGAGCGGTGGAATGTCTGATCTAATTGGCAAGGAGGCAAAGAGTAAGCTCTGCTCATTTCTGCTTTCATCCTTCTTTCTCAGGGGTCAGCGGTCTTGTAGAAGCCATGAGTTCTCTGTTTCATCAGGCTACCAGTCTTGCCTGGTCCAAAAGTCAGCCTAACTCTGGGATTTCATCAAAGGGTCCACTTGGCTAATAAGGCCACTTCCTGCAACTGCTCCTCAGTCACCAATATAAATACTATTTTGGTCTCTGTCTTTATTATTTTATTTTATTTCTTAATATATTCAGAACTCAGCATGAAAATGGGGTATTATTTATTGTGTTCTCCCCTTGGAGACCCCAAGAATAACTAACAGATAATCAGCATTCAGATTATTCAAAGTTCGTACTTGAAAATCACTATTCCAATGGTGGCCACAGTAACAATCAGCAAATAATCCATTGGCTTCACTACATTTTCCAGTCTTGCTTGCAGTTAGTTTGAAGCCCTGTTAGTAGCTCTGACCAATGGTCTGTGAGAAGAAATGAATGTGTCACTCCTGGGTAGGAACAATGAAAAGCTAGTGTACCATGCAACTTCTATTGCACCATATATTGAGATAGTGGAATTATAATTTCTATGAAGTAGGAAGCCCAGAGATCCTGGATTCTCAAGTGATCACATGGAATAGTCTCTGTTCCCTAACACTGGGCTTCATGTGAGTAAGAAAAAACAAACTTTGGCGTGTCAGTACCTACACCCAGAGATTTGGGGATATTTTGTTTCAACAGCAGAGCATAATCAAGCCTAACTAATTTACCTAATATACCTCAGAAGGAAGTGTCTAAGAAAATAAGGGCGAATGTAGGTTCTAGACGTGGACAAGGTAACACAAGGCTAACATAGAAACAGCATAGTAAATAAGGAAGCTCTGCAGAGTCATGATAAAATAAGCATCAGCTTAATCACTCCTTAATAAGGGCTTCCCTAGTGCATTAGCTATTATTATATACCTGTCTCAGTCTCCCACTCAACTCCAATTGCTTTGAGGACAAGGATGATATCACAACCATCTCTATGTCCTCAATGCCCAGCACAGTTCCTGAAGCATGTCAAATTGTCACTATATGACTGTTGAGCAGAAGCAAAATGAAGCATTGATAATGAATACCAGCGCTGCAGTGGAGTTATTATGCTTTTGTATTATTTGTAATTATCATTAGCATAAATTATACATCTATTCAGCATAAATATATACATATATTTATGTTGAAGTTAACTATTTAATAAACTGAATATAGTTCATTATATAATAATCAGCCTTTTATTTTAAACAGGCATTTGTGTTTCAGAGGTCAAGCCCATCAACACAATTAATTCAGATTGCCCAAGTGAGGGACAGGAATAAAGCTTTGTGCTTTGAAGATTATTAACAGAAACATGCAAAACTTCAAGAAGAAATAGAAATAAATTTGGGGCTGGAAGGGACAGACAGTTAAGCCAGTAGTGAAACAGCACCCAGAGGTAGAGAACAATGCTTTAAACAATAATTCCGTGTGTGTGTAAGGACCAAGAGTTAAGGACTGGAGCCAGAGTTATAACTGAGGCTATCCTGGGATAAACACAGCATTTAAGGAATGATGTGGAGCTCATTATATGGAGAGACAAGCCAGCAAGACATGGCAACATAGGACAGGGAGGCTTTGCTATAGCATGCAGAAGTTGTGTGGCCAGGTGATGAAGGATGAGCAGAGCTGCTGTGATGCAAGTGCCTACAAGGCAATGTGGAGAACCTGCTGCAGCAAGCAGACACCAGGGCCTTTTCCATTCAGGAAGAGAAGACCTTCTGTTCAAAATATTTAGGACCCAAAGCTCTTTGACAATCAAGAAGCAGATAAGAATGATGGAGTCTCAGTAGAGAAATACTGGATTTCATACCAATCTGATCAAAGGAGGCTCCAGTTGGCTTTAGTTCAAATTAAACATATGAAACAGATAGGATAGCTCTTACATACCAAGGTATGCAGCAATTCCTGTTACATTTTTAAGTCAGTGTCTTAGATGAGCAGTGGATTACAAAGAGATATTTGGTAAGGCCCTTGCCCCTAAGAACTCAACCATCTAGCTGGGAAAAGAAGAGGGCACCAGAAAACGATAACTATTGGCCCAAGGGAAAAATCTCAAGTCCTCAGCTTGGCATCCTTGACTGTTAATGATATGCCTCGAAATTACATCTCTTGCATTTTCTACCACGACTCACCTCCCAATTCTGGTGAAATTTTTGCTGATCTCCAAATATGCCATGCCTTTCAATGGGCTTTAAGTGCTATCTCCTCTGCTTGGAATGACTTTGTCTTTGTTTGCCCAAGAAATTCCTATTCAATCTGCAAGAACTGGTTCTGATTTCTCTTTTAACTTTTTCTGATTCTCTCAAGGGGAACTGGAAGATACAGAAAGAGAAAGAGAGAAGGGGTCTATGGATTAAATTGCATTCTTCTCCCAAATTCATGGATTGAAACCCTAAGCCCCAGTGTGACTGTATATGGAGATAGGGCTGACAAGAAGGTAATTAAGGTTAAGTGAGGTCGTCAGGGTGGGGTACTGATTTGATAGGAGATAGGAATAGTGTCCTTATAAGAAGAGACAACAGAAAGCTCTCTCTTGCCCTTTCTCCACCATGTAAGAACACAGCAAGAAGGTGGCCACCTGTGAACCAGAAAGAGAGGCCTTACCAGAAACCAATCCTGATGATACCTTGCTCTTGGACTTTAGCCTCCAGAACTTTGAGAAAAATAAAATGACTGTTTTAAGCCACCAATCGGTGGTATTTTGTCACGGCAGCCCAAGTGGACTAATAGAGTCACTGTCTCTCTTTCTTTACATTAAGTCCTTCAGTGACCCTAACACCTGAGTAGTAGGCATCATCCCCTCTTTCACAGAAAGGAGACCAAGGCTCAAGAGACATGACAATGTCCTATAGGCATACAGTGGTTGAGATCTGAACCTGGGTCTGTGTGACCAGAAGGCCTGTGCTCTTTCCTCCCTATATTTCTGCATTCCAGGCCTCCTCTGGACTGCCACAACACTATCTGCATCCCCACTGTAGCATTCATATCACGTGGCAATGATCTGTTTTCCCCACAAAACAGTACAAAAAATTACTCTTAAATAATAGAATTGCTTGGCTGAGATACTCTGAACAACCAACTGATCATTAGAATTAATTAGAGGTATTCACTGCAATTATTATAGAAATCAGAGGCATGTGGAAATCCTTTGGGCAGGGAAGGGTGTATGTTCAGTCAAAAGAAATATGGATTGAATCCTCATTCTTTGCAAGGTACTGTTATTCATTGGGAGCAAAGAAGAATAAGATAGTACTGGCCCTCAAGGAGCTCATACTTGAGTAGAAGTAAAATACTAAGTATTTGTCCACAGGTATCATTTGTTTGGGATCTGGTAGGTTATATTAGGATCACGAGTATGGCTACACGTTGGAATCATCTGGAAAACTTTGGAAAACACTGATGTCTGGGTCCTGCTTCTAGAGGCTTTGATTTAATTGTTCTAGGGTATGGTCTGGAGTTTCAAAAGCTTCCTAAGCGATTCTGATGTGCAGACAAGGTTGAAAATCCAAAGACCTGAAACCTAGAAGGGGGAGAAGACTCCAGGATTCATAGAAAGAAGTAGAGAAAAGAGGAAGGGAAAGAGCAAAGCAGAGGCACATATGGGCAACATTTACTACCATGCAGCATTTAACAGCATTTAACAAGTGCCCATATTGTGAGAGGCATTGCAGAGGACCCATTAATACCATTCAGAGAGCATGCATTAAGAACTAAAACAAACAACACTAAAATCAAATGCTGTTGTTTATTTAGTGAATGCCTTTCAAGGGGCTGTAAGTACTAGAAAGACATTATCTTAATAAGCTCCCATCATCCCTGCCAGGTAGGGGGCAGGTTAGGCTTTTATTAAATGATGCCATATTGAAGAACATTCTTTGCTTGACTCAATAACTAATGTAATATAAACTATGGGGACCAGTTATTCACTTAACATCATAAAGGTTGTAATTCAGCATAGCAGAGAAATACCTCTAGAGATAGGACCTCAGGGGGTAGACTAGGAAAAGAGGCCTGAGGAAGGCTGGAGGGTATCGTTGGAGAGAAAACAGAAGCAATAAGTAGTATTGATGTGATGATTACTAATACTATTGTTAGTCTTACAATGCCAAGCATCTCGCTCAGTATTTTCCATATATCTTCTCTGGCATCTGTACTGTGAGGCAACTGTTTTTTGTTTTTGTTTTTGTTTTTTTGTTTTTTTTTCCTGGAGTCTTGCTCTGTCACAAGGATGGAGTGCTGTGGTGCGATCTTGGCTCACTGCAAGCTTCGCCTCCCAGGTTCACACCATTCTCCTGCCTCAGCCTCCCAAGTAGCTGGGACTATAGGCACCTGCCACCATGCCCGGCTAATTTTTTTTTTTTTTGTATTTTTAGTAGACACAGAGTTTCACCGTGTTAGTCAGGATGGTCTCCATCTCCTGACCTCATGATCTGCCTGCCTCGACCTCCCAAAGTGCTGGGATTACAGGCATGAGCCACCGCCCCTGGCCACCTGTGAGGCAACTGTTATCCTCATTTTCTAGAGAATGAATATGGTATACAGAGAAGTTTAACAACTTGCTCAAATAGCTCCTAAGTGGCCAAGGTTTTGAATCTAGATCTGGTCTGAATGAGACCCCATAGCCCATTCTCTTAATCTTCTGAAGGTGTTCTCTTAAGGGAAGGTGAGGTAGGGAGACAAGTTGGTGAGGGTGAGATAAAGAAACTAAGATTCCTTTCCATGTCTTGAAATCAGAAAAGGTGTGGATTGTTTCAATAATATGTAGGCAGCTGATAGCTAAAGGCGCCTATTAACTGTGGAATGGGCTGCAGACTCCAGAAAAGGGAATGTGGACAAGATTGTAGGTAGAAGCACATGCTCTTCATCATCTTCAGCCACTCTAAGAGCACCATTCACAGTCCTCAGACCAGGGCCGTGCAGGTGAGATACGGGAGAACAGTGTTGTTACCAAAGACCAAAGAATAACTACCGAGTAATGCTAAAGTTTATGTTCTGCATATTCAAACTTCATCTAATATTGTTTTAGTAGTGCTTGTAAGCCATTAATTAGGTTCAACACAAGCGCACACGTGCGTGCACACACACTCACACACACCTCTGTTTAGTATATTCCAGGTCATTATATATATGATTATATATACAAAACAAAGTGAGAGAGACATATAATTTTCATTCTAAGGCTTTGGGAATAGCAACAGGAAGCAGAGTTTCTTGATTAAACTCAACACCCGCCTACTCCTTCGCTTTTCAAGTGTAAGATGAGTCAGGCACTGTACTAAGTTCCTTGAAGATATCATCTCTTTTGGATAACATGGTATCTTGTTATCTATTGAGTTTGGTACTGTTACTAGCTTTAATTTGTTCGTATAATGGAAACTTAAGAGGTAAAATGGCTCATTCAAGGTCACAGAGCTTGTAAATAGTTGAATGGGAATTAGAACCCAGTTCTTCCTGACTCCAAGGTCCATACTATGTTATGATGGAAATAGCAATGTGGTAAATGTAATCTTTCCACTTGCAATCACAGTCTTACAGTTTTTCATTTTCTGCAAATTCAATATGAGAAAACAGCACTAGGTGGCAGCTACAAAAGCAAATGTGGGATATACAGTGAAATTAGGATCGAAGATAGAAAAGAAAATTCCAAGGTACTCAGCAATGGCTGGTTCTTAGCTGGGAACTATGCTTCGTTTTTGAGCCCACACTTCAAAGGAATGGTATATTTGTTTTCTATTGCTATTATAACAAATTATTGCAAGTTTTGTGCCTTAAAACAACACAAATTTTATATCTTACAGTTCTGTGGTTCGGAAGTCTGAAACAGGTCTCACTGGGCTAAAATCAAGATGTCAGGAGAGGTGCATTCCTTTCTGAAGGCTCCAGGAGAGAATGTTTCCTTGCTTTTCCATTGTTGTAGGCTGCCCAAATTTTTAGGCTTGTATTCTCCTTCCCTTATCTTCAAAGCTAGTGATGATGACTGAGGCTTCTCATATCACATCCCTTCATCACTCCAGTGATTCGTTTTCAACGGTATCTCTCTTTCTCTGACCCATATTATGCTCCCCTTTTCTACTTTTAAGGACTCTTGTGACTACATCGAGTTGAAGTTTGTTTCATCTTAAGATCAGCTGTTGGCATTCTTCATTCTATTTTGAAACTACATTCTTCTTTGCCATGTGTCTTAGTTCAACTAGAATGATGTCTAAGGATGTGAGAAGGTGGTTGAAAACCATGCTACAGCACAGCAAGGCTTATACTGAAAAGCAACAGTTCCCTGTCTTACTTCCTTCCCTCATTCTAATTTTCAGAAGTAAGTAATTTTAATCTATTGTTGTTTCAAAGTGGGTATTTCTGTGGGTCACATCAGTATCTCTGAATGGAATGCTTATCAAGTTCTTGATCATTGTCTCCCTCTATTGCATTAATTTCCTAGGGTTAACATAAGAAAATTCCACAAACTGGATGACTTAAAATAATAGAAATTTATTGTCCAACATTCTGGAGGCTAGAAGTTTGAGACCAAGATGTCAGCAGTATCATATTGCCTCTGAACTTTGTAGGAGAGAATCCTCCTTTACATTTTTTTAGCTTCTGGTGGCTTGCAGGCAACTCATGGCATTCCTTGACTTGCAGCTACATAACTCCAATCTCTGCCTTCATTGTCATGTGGCATTCTCCCCTTTGTATCTCTTTGTCTTCAGATGACTGTCTTCTTATAAGGAAACAAGTTGTATTGGATTACGGGACTATCTTATGCCAGCATTACCACCTCTTAAATTAATTAACTACATCTGCAAAAACTCTATTTCCAAATAAGGTCATTTCCTAAGGTACTGGGTATTTGGACTTCAAGATATCCTTTTGTTGGGGGTGGGGAAAAAACTTCAACTCATTACTCTATATATTTCTGCAGTGGCCAATCAGAATATTAGAAAAAGTAGAAGGAGTAACCATGGGTCTTTAAATAAAGAAATAAAATCTCTTCTTCCATTTGGTACTTCTCTCACTTCGTACCAAATGGGAGAAGTACCCATTTGGTACTACATATGGTGAAGAAATAAAAAGAATATAAACCCAAAACTATGTCAAACATGAAAAGGGAACTGTCAGTAGATAAGACATTTTAAAATTCTCTGAAAAATAGAGAGGAGGGAGGACTGATTACTGATGGATGAAGAAAGTCTGCTTGCACTGCTGAGTTCCTGAGAGTTTCCATGCTTGGGAAAGTAAGTGTGATAGAAGATGTGGAGTGAGTTGTGAGGATGAAAATGGGAAGATTAGTTAGAAACCTGGAGATAGAAGAATCAGTCAGCCCCATGCCTCAAAGCCAGCACTATGAACCCAGCTGCCAGGCATCTGCCCCAGAAAAGTCCCTGCTTGGTTGTTTCAGCAACACCTGCCAGCCTATGGGTCCCACCTACTTCCTCAGAGCCCTTACTGGGCTTCCGAACATCTCATTCTGAAACAGGAGTAGGCAGCCAGGGGTGATTAGATAACTGAGGAACACCGGCAACAATAAAACAAAAGATCATAATATATTGCCACAAAGGTGTAAACATGGAAGGGATAGAAATATTCAGGAATCAAAAGAGAATTTTTAAAACATCCAATTAGTTTCCTTTAAAACAGTCAAAAACGTATTGTAACCATAAACATAAGATGCAATTTTAAAAAACTGGGTAAAAATAGAACAAACTCTTGGCTATTAAAATATGATTTCAAAGAAAACAATAAAAGAAAAATCTGTAGCAGCATAAGAAAATAAAGTTAAAGAAATAAAATGAAGAAAAAAGCAGATGAAAGACAAGATGGCCAACTAGATGCAGCCAGGAGTGCTGCTCCCACTGACAGAGAACAAATTATGGAATAAACCAACATAATTTGGGCAGGTCTATGGAGAGAAAACATGGAGAGTGGATGGAGAGGTGACACTGATGCTGAGGTTGAAGCAGGAAGAAGCTGGGAACCCTGCACAGGGTACCTGAATGGCTCCTGGGAAAGGAGTGAATAAGGAGACCGAGGGATAGCCCATTCTCGCCACAGATCACTGGGATTCTAGACACAGGGGACCCCATGTCCCCCATGGGCATGTGAACTGGCAGGGGCTTTGCCCAGAGGTAGGCAGAGACAAGGCTTCAGCCAGGGTGTATGTGGTCCAGGAGCTTTTGTGTGGGGGGAAGCTCCAGTGGAGTGCAGCCATAGGTGTCCATCCCCCAGGACTTCCCATATCCCTCTGAAAGGCTTTAGCCTCAGTTGACCGCCAGACAGGAGAGAACAGGGATAGCTTTCCTGCAGGACTGGGGATGTCTATTTTGTAGACCCTCCTGCCTACTGGCCCCTCCCAGGGGCCCTGTCTAGCTTCCCTGCAGGAATGAGTACACAGGACAGCTTCTGCTGCCCAGCCTGTGTACTCTGCTCCACCTGAATAATTTCTTGGTGATCTGGCAGTAGTTTGGATCCCCAAGCACAGAGAGAGCCTGATCCTGAGCCACAGGCCATCCTGGCATCCCAGCACTGTAGCATCCAGCTCAAGAGTGCCAAGCCAAGATCTGTGGCCCGCACTTTGGCAGAGGAGGAACCCCTACTCTTAGACCACTGAGAGGTGTGAGACATGTGGGTTCATGGGCTGATGTGGGAGCAGGGCATGCCTCCTTCTGCTGGGCCTGTCTTGAAAGAACATGGTCTATCTCCCTGCTGTGGCCTCTGCCTGAGGGAGCCCCACAACCTGGCACACTAACAAAAGAAACATGAGTGCAGTGTCAGTGATGGGAGTGAACCTGCTGAGTGGGTCATCTCTCCCCACCCTCCACCACAGAGCGCACCTGTGAATGCAAGGAAATACAAAAGAGCCATGTGACTGAATAAGACCTTATCTACTGGCTGCTACTCTTAAGCTTCACCTACTGGATTGCAGCCCAAACTACAACACCAAAAAATATATATCCCTGTGAAACCAAGCATAAGAATTCATCCACAAATAAAGATCTTGTACAGAGCCTTTGCCCTCTAAGAGCATCCAAAAATGAATATAATTGACTATCCTCAACTTACGCCACAGTGAAAGGAGCACCAGCCCCTATCAAGATGAAAAAGAGTCAGTGCAAGAACTCTGGCAGTTAAAAAGCAAAAGTATCCCCTTACCTCCAAATGAGGCCACTAGCTACCCAGCAATGATTCTCAATCAGACTGAAATGAGAGACATAGAGTTCAGAATCTGGATGACAAGGAAGCTCATTGATATTCAGGAGAAAGTTGAAATCAATCCAAAGAATTCGGTAAAACAATCCAAGAGCTGAAAGACGAAATTGCCAGTTTAGTAAACAACAAAACTGAACTTCTGGAACTGGAAAATTAACTTCAAGAATTTTATAATACAGTTGGGAATATTAACAGCAGAATAGACGACCAAGCTCAGGAAATAATCTTAGAGCTTGAAGATTGGTTATTTGAATCAACTCAGACAAAAATAAAGAAAAAGGAATTAAACAAATGAAGAAAACCTGCAAGAAATATGGCATTATGTAAAGAGACCAAACTTATGACTTGTTGATACTCCTGAGAGAGAAGAAAAGAGAGTAAGCAACTTGGAAAATACAAGTTTGAGGATATAGTCTATAAACGTTTCCCTAATATGACTAGAGAGGTTGACATTCAAATTCAAGAAATACAGTGGACCCTGGCTAGATACTATGCAAGATGACTATCTCCAAGGCACATACCCATCAGATTCACTAAGGTCAATGCAAAAGAAAAAAAAATCTTAAAGGCAGCTAGAGAGAAGGGTCAGGTCATATACAAAGGGAACTGCATCAGGCTGGCAGCACAACTCTCAGCAGAAACTTTAAAAGCCAGAAGACATTGGGGACCTATTTTCAGTATCCTTAAAAAAAGAAATTCTAACCAATAGCTTCACATTCCACCAAACTAAGCTTCATAAGCTAAAATTCTTCTCAGAAGAGCAAACGCCAAGGGAATTCATTACAACTACATCAGTCACACAAGAGCAAGAAGTCCTTAAGGTAGTGCTAAACATAGAATCAAAAGAATGACACCTTCTACCACAAAAACTCACTTAAACACATAGCCCACAGAAACTGTAAAGCAACTATAAAATGAAGTCTACATAACAACCAGCTAACATCACAATGACAGGATCAAAATTTCATGCATCAATACTAAAACTGAATGTAAATGGGCTAAATTCCCCACTTAAATGACATAGAGTGGCCAGTTCAACAGACAAGACCTGACTGTCTGCTGTTTCACATGTAATTACACCCACAGGCTCAAAGTAAAAAGGTGGAGAAAGATCTACTATGCAAATGGAAACCAAAAAAGGACAGGAGTGGCTATTTTTTATTTTTTTATTTTTTGAGATGGAGTCTTGCTCTCTCACCCAGGCTGGAGTGAGTGGCATGATCTCGGCTCACTACAACCTATGCCTCCCGGGTTCAAGTGATTCTCCTGCCTCAGCCTCCCAAGTAGCTGGGACTACAGATGCATGCCATCATGCCTGGCTAATTTTTTGTATTTTTAGTAGAGATGGGGTTTCACCATGTTAGCCAGGATGGTCTTGATCTCCTGACCTTGTGATCTGCCCACCTTGGCCTCCCAAAGTGCTGGGATTACAGGTGTTAGCCACCACTCCCAGCCTAGAGTTGCTATTCTTATACTAGATAAAACAGACTTTAAATTAACAACTATTAAGAACAAATAAAATGGTATTATATAATGATAAAGGGTACAATTTAACAAAAAGACTTAACTCTCCTAAATATACATGCACTCAATGATTGGAGCATCCAGATTTATAAAACAAGTTACTCTGGACCTACAAAAAGACTTACATAGCCACACAATAATAGTGGGAGACTTCAACACTCCCCTGACAGTGTTAGATCATCAAGGCAGAAAATTAATGAAGAAATTCTGGACTCAGAGTTGACACTTGACCAACTGGACCTAATAGACATCTACAGAATACCTCACCTAACAACCAAAGAATATACATTCTTCTCATCTGCATACAAAACATTTTCTAAGATTGACGACAAACTTGGTCATAAAGCAAGTCTCAATGAATTTAAACAAATTGCAATAATACCAAGCACACACTCAGATCACAGTGCAATATAAATAGAAATCAGTATCAAGAAGATCTCTCAAAACTACATAAATACATGGAAATTAAACAACTTGCTCTTGAATAACTCCTGGATGAACCTCAAAATTAAGGCAGAAATAAAAAATTATATGAAATTTATGAAGATAGAGATACAACTTACCAAAATCTCTGAGGTACAGCTAAAGCAGTGTTAAGAGGAAAGTTTATAACACTGTATGCCTTCATCAAGAAGTTAGAAAGATCTCAAAATAACAATCTAACTTTTCACCTAGAGGAATTGGAAAAAAAAGAACCAACCAACCCCAAAGCTAGCAAAAGAGAATAAATATCTAAATTAGAGAAGAACTGAAATTGAGATACAAAAATCCATACAAAGGATCAATAAAACCAAACATTGGTTTTTGAAAGAATAAACAAGATTGCTAGGCCACTAGCTAGATTAACAGAAAAAGGAAGATCCAAATAAGTATAATCAGAAATGACAAAGATGACATTACAACCAATCCCACAGATATACAAGATACCCTCAGAGATTATTATGAACCACTCTATGCACACAAATTAGAAATTCTAGAGGAAATGGATAAATTCCTAGAAACACACAGCCTCCTAAGATTGAACCAGGAAGAATGTGAAAACCTGAACAGACTATTGATAAATTCCAAAATTCAATCAGTAATAAAAAACCTACCAACCAGAAAAGAAAAACCCTGGACAGCTGAACTATACAAGATGTACAAAGAAAAACCAGTGTCAATCCTACTGAAACTATTCTAAAAACTCAAGGTGGAGGGGCTCCTCCCTAACTCATTCTATGAAGCCAGAATCAGTCTGATACCAAAATCTGTCAGAGACACAATGAAAAAAGAAAACTTCAGGCCATATATCCCCGAGGAACACAGATTCAAAAATTCTCAACAATATACTAGCAAACTGCATCCAGCAGCACATACAAAAGTTAATACACCATGATCAAGTAGGCTTTATTTCTGGGAAGCAAGGTTAGTTCAACATGTGCAAATCAATAAATGTGATTTACTGCATAAACACAATTAAAAGTAAAAATGATCATCTCAATAGATGCAGAAAAAGCTCTTGATAGAATCCAACATCCTTTTTTTTTTTTATAAAAGCCTTCAACAGATGAGGCATCAAAGGAACATACCTCAAAATAATAACTATCTATGACAAACCCACAGCCAACATCACATTGAACAGACAAAAGCTGAAACCATTTCCCTTGAGAACTGAGTTGAGACAGTGATGCCCAGTCTCACCACTCCCATTCAACACAGTACTGGAAGATTGCCAAAGAGATCAGGCAAGAGAAAGAAATAAAAAAGCATCCGAATAAAGTAAGAAAAAGTGAAACTTCCTCTCTTCACTGATGATATATTTCTACACCTGGAAAACCTTAACAACTTCGTCAAAAGGCTACTAGAACTAATAATTGACTGTAGTAAAGTTTTGGGATACAAAATCAGAGTACAACAATCATTACCATTTTTATACACCAGTAACATTCAAGCTGAGAATCAAAGAACACAATCCCATTTACAATAGCCATAAAAAGTGGAAATACCTAGGAATACAACTAACCAAGGAGGTGAAAGATCTCTACAAGAGGAACAACAAAACACTTCTGAAAGAAATTGGGGACAACACAAATAAATGGAAAAACACTCCATGCTCATGAATTGGAAGAATTAATATCATTAAAGTGACCATACTGCCCAAAGTAATCTACAGGTCCAGCACTGTTCTTATCAAACTACCAATGCCATTTTTCACAGAATTAGAAAAATCTATTCTAAAACTCATATGGAACAACAACAAAAAAGCCTGAATATCCAAAGTAATTTTAAGAGAGAGAGAGAAAAAAAAAAGAACATAGCTGTAGGCATCACACGACCTAATTTCAAACTATACTATAGGGCTACAGTAACCAAAATAGCATGGTACTAGTACAAAAACAGACACAAAGACCAATGGAACAGAATACAGAACCAAGAAAAAAAGCTGTGCATCTACAACCATCTGATCTTTGACAAAGCCAACAAAAATAAGCAATGGGGAAAGGAATCTCTATTCAATAAATGGTGCTGGGATAACTGGCTAGCCATATACAGAAGAATGGAACTAGACCCACTACTTTTCAGCATATACAAAAATTAACTCAATATAGATTAAAGATCTAAATGTAAGACCTCAAATTATAAAAATCCTAGAAGAAAACCTTGGAAATACCCTTCTCAACATTGGCCTTGACAAATATTTTTTGGCTAAGTGCCCAAAAGCAATTGCAATGAAACCAAAAATTGACAAGCAGTACCTAATTAAACTGAAGAGCTTCTGCATAGCGAAAGAAACTATCAACAGAATAAACAGACAACCAACAGAATGGGAGAAAATACTTGTAAACTACACATCTGACAAAGATCTAATATCCAGATTATATGGAATTTAAGGAAATCAATTAGCAAAGACAACCCCCTCCCCCCAAAAAATGGGCAAAGGACATAAACAGACACTTCTCCAAAGAAGACATACAAGCAGCCAACAAACATATAAAAAAAATGCTCATCATGACTAATCATCAGAGAAATGCAAATCAAAACCACAATGAGATACCATCTGACACCAGTCAGAATGGCTATTATTAAAAAGTCAAATAATAACAGATGCTGGTGAGGCTGTGAAGAAAAGGGAATGCTTATACACTGTTGGTGGGAATGTAAATTAGTTCAGCCACTGTGAAAAGCTGTTTGAAGATTTCTCAAAGAACTGAAAACAACTGCCATTTGACCCAGCAATCCCATTACTGGGTACATACCCAAAGGAAAATAGGTCATTATATCAAAAAGACACATGTACTTATATGTTCATCACAGTGCTATTCAAATTAGCAAAGGCATGGAATCAACCTAGGTACCCATCAATGGTGGATTATATAAAGAAAATGTGGTACATATATACCATGAAATACTATGCAGCCATAAAAATGAACAAAATTATGTCCTTTGCAGCAACATAGATGCAGCTAGAGACCCTATTCCTAAGTGAATTAACATAAAAACAGAAAACCAAATACCACATATTCTCAGTTATAAGTGGGAGATAAACTGGGTAGTCATGGGCATAAAGATGGGAACAATAGAAACTGTGGACCACCAGAGTGGGGAGGAAAGGGGGAAGGCATGGGTTGAAAAGCTACCTGTTGGGTACTATGCTTACTACCTAGGTATGGGATCCATACCCAAATCTCAGTGTCACACAATATACCCATGTAACATACCTGCACATGTACCCCTTGTATCTAAAATAAAAGTTGAAATTATTTTTTTAAAAAGAAGAAAGCAAAACATTTTGAGGGAAAATGCGTCCTTGAAATTCCTTCCCAGCTAATTAAAAGGATAGATTTAGAATAGGCTGGGACTCAGAAAGTTTATCTAGCTTTTTTAGGAAGCTGTCTTGTGAAACGGGGTAGCAGACCAAGGAGGAGGATATTTTATCCCATAATGCCCTAGGACAACAGGTGGAATATTTTTAAAATGCAGAGTGGCTCAGGTGCCCAGGCCTGTGGAAGAAGGTCACCAAGTAAAAACAGGCGGAGGTGGTAGTGAAGGTAATAATGGGGTTTAAAAGATTAATAAGTATCATTTAGAACTTGGGAAATGCTGATGCTGTAGAAAAGGCATTGATTGAGTGTGAAAAGGAAGATTCCATTTAAACTTGATGCTGAAGTCTTCCCTCTCTGAGTGATACAAGGATTTGACATTGTACCTAAAGAAATGGAGGCTTAATCCAAGCATGATACTTGGCTCTGCTGTGATTATCATTACCTAGTAAGAACAAGTCAAATGCTGCGATTAATTTTTTAAAGTTTTATGGGTACATAGTAGGTACATATATTTATGGGATGCATGAGATGTTTTGGTACAGACATGCAATGCATAATAACCACATCAGGGAAAATTGGGTACCCATCCCAACAAACATTTATCCTTTGTGTTACAAATAATCCAATTATACTCTTTCAGTTTTTTTTAATGTACATTAAATTATTTCTGACTATAGTCCCCCTGTTGTACTATCAAATACTAGGTCATATTCATTCCTTCTTCTTTTTTGTGGGTGTATCCATTAACTATCCCCACCTCTCCCCTTTCCTCCACTACCCTTCCAAGCCTCTGGTAATCATAATTCTATTCTTTGTCTCTGTGAGTTCAATTGTTTTGATTTTTAGATCCCACAAATAAGTGAGAACACATCGTATTTGTCTTTCTGTGTCTGACTTATTTCACTTAACTTAATGACTTCCAGTGCCATCCATGTTGCTGCAAATGACAGGATCTCACTCTTTTTCCTGTGTGAATAGTAATCCATTGTATATAAGTATCTGTATTTTCTTTATTCATTTATCTGTTGATGGACACTTAGGTTGCTTCCAAATCTTGGCTATTGTGAACAAGACTGCAACAAGCATGGGAGGGCACATATCTCTTCAATATATTGATTTCCTTTCTTTGAGTATTGATATGGTTTGAATTTGTGTCCCCACCCAAATCTCATGTCAAACTGTAATCCCCTATGTCGGAGGAGGGGCATGGTGGGGGGTAATTGGATCAGGGGGGCAGATTTCCCTCTTGCTGTTCTCATGATAGTGAATGAGTTCTCATGAGGTCTGGTTGTTTAAAAGTGCCTCCCCCTTCTCTCTCTTCCTCCTGGTCCAGCCATCTAAGACATGCCTGCTTTCCCTTCACCTTTTGCCATGATTGAAAGTTTCCTGAGGTCTCCCCAGCCATGCTACTTGTACAGCCTGCAGAACCATGGGTCAATTAAGCCTCTTCATAGATTACTCAGTCTCAGGTATTTCTTTATAGCAGTGCAATATTGGACTAATATAGGTACATACCCAGCAGTGAGATCACTGAATCATATGGTAGCTCTATTTTTAGTTTTTTTAAAGAACCTCCAAACAGTTCTCAATAGTGGTTGTACTAATTTACATTCCCACCAACAGTGTATGGCAGCTTCCTTTTTGGCACATCCTCACCAGCATGTTATTGCCTGCATTTTGGATAAAAAACATTTTTAACAGGGAGAAATTCTTATTGTAGTTTTGATTTGTATTTCTCTGATGATATATAATGTTGAGCACTTTTTTATATGCATGTTTACCATTTGTGCGTCTTCTTTTGAGAAGTGTCTGTTTAAGTCTTTTGCCCATTTTAAAATTGGATCATTAAATTTTTTTCCTATAGAATTGTTTGAGTTCCTTATATATTCAGGTAATTAATCATTTGTCAGATGGGTAGTTTGCAAATATTTTCTCCCATTCTATTGAGAGGTGAAGCCAGCTGGACTTTCTGGGTCAAGTGGGGACTTGGAGAACTTTTCTGTCTAGTTAAAGGATTGTAAATGCACCAACCAGCACTCTGTAAAAATGCACCAATCAGCACTCTGTGTCTAGCTAAAGGATTGTAAATGCACCAATCAGCACTCTGTAAAAACCCACCAATCAGTACTCTGTCTAGCTAAAGGATTGTAAATGTACCAATCAGCACTCTGTAAAATGGACCAATCAGCACTCTGTAAAATGGAACAATCAGCAGGATGTGGGCAGGGCCAAATAAGGGAATAAAAGCTGGCCACCAGAGACAGCAGCAGCAACCCACTCAGGTTCCCTTCCATGCTGTGGAAGCTTTGTTTTTTCGCTCTTCACAATAAATCTTGTTACTGCTCACTGTTTGGGTCTGCACCACCTTTAAGAGCTGTAACACTTGCCGCGAAGGTCCGTGGCTTCATTCTTCAAGTCAGAGAGACCATGAACTCACCAGAAGGAAGAAACTCTGGACACATCTGAATGAACAAACTCTGAACACACCATCTTTAAGAGCTGTAACACTCACCATGAAGGTCTGCAGCTTCATTCTTGAAGTTAGCGAGACCAAGAACCCAATGGAAGGAATAAATTCTGGACACATTTTGGCAACCACGAAGGGACTATTGCCAAGCAGTGAGCACTATCAGACCCCTTTCACTTGCTATTCTGTCCTATTTTTCCTTAGAATTTGGGGGCTAAATACTGGGCACCTTTCGGCCAGTTATAAGCAACTAGCATGGCCGCTGGACTAAAGACATGAGTGTCAGGCTTTCTGGGAAAGGGCTCTCTAACAACCCCCGACTATTGAGAGTTGGGTGCATTGGTTTGCCTGGAACCAGCTTCCACTTTCCTGTACTTCTGGGCTGAGCTGAGGGTCAGCAGAGTGGAAAGCTATTCAGCTCTGGGGTCCCGACAACAAGTTGGTTGACCCTGCGGCCATGACTGGAAGTCTCAAAGTCACGTTGCCCAAGTGAGACTCACCCATCTATCCTATCGATCCTGACCCTTGCCTCCTGGGTCCCAATGCCTGTCAGACAAACTTCCTCTCACCTCTCTTCTCCAAGGCTAGTCCTGCTTCTAAAACTACTCCCTGTCTCTGGTGCTTTTCTAGCCACTCCTAGAAGAATGATTTCTAGTATAAACTCCAGGACTCTATTCCCTTCTTTAGGCACCCAGGCTCACCAATCAGAAAGACATAATTTTTGCCCAAAGCCCCATCATAGGGGGGACTATCTGGAATTTTAGGATCCCTCCTCAGACTAGCAGGCCTAACAAAAGCTATTCCAGAAGCTAGGATATGGAGAGCTTCAGAAATGATATCATTCCTATTCAAGTGAGGACAAAAGAGGTCACTCTTCCAACCCTGGAGATCCCTTCCCTCCCTCAGGGTATGGTCCTCCTCTTCATTTTTGGGGCATAACATCTTTATAGGACAGGGGTAAAATCCCAATGCTAACAGGAGAATGCTTAGGACTCTAACAGGTTTTTGAGAATATGTCAGTAAGGGCCACAAAATCTGATTTTACTTGGTCCTCTTTGTGGTCTAGGGGGACAGGCAAGGGTGCAGTTTTTCAACAATGCATCACTAAGGGCAACTAAAGCCAACCTTCCTTGGTCCTCCTTGTGGTCTAGGAGGAAAACTAGTGTTTCTGCTGCTGCGTCAGTGAGTGCAACTATTCCGATCAGCAGGGTCCAGGGACCGTTGTGGGTTCTTGGGCAAGAGGTGATTCTGCTGCTGCATCGGTGAGTGAACTATTCCGATCAGCAAGGTCTAGGGTCTGTTGCAGGTTCTTGGGCAGGGGAGAAACAAACAAACCAAAACCATGAGTGGTTTTGTCTTTCAGATGGGAAACACTCAGGCATCAACAGGCTCACCCTTGCAATGCCTCCTAAGCCACTGGGACCAATTTGACCAGCAAATGCTGAAAAAGAGGCGGCTCATTTTTTTCTGCACTATGATTTGGCCCCAGTTTTCTCTCTCTGATGGGGAAAAATGACCACCTGAGGGAAGTATAAATCACAATACTATCCTGCAGCTTGACCTTTTCTGTAAGAGGGAAGGCAAATGGAGTGAAATACCTTATGGCCAAGCTTTCTTTTCATTGAAGCAGAATCCGCAACCATGCAAAGCTTGCAATTTACATCCCACAGGAGGACCTCTCAGCTTACCTCCATATCCTAGCCTCCCTATAGCTCCCCTTCCTATTAATGGTAAGCCTTCTCTAATCTCCCCCACCCAGAAGGAAACAAGCAAAGAAATCTCCAAGGCACCACAAAAACCCCCAGGCTATCGGTTATGTCTCCTTCAAGCTGTTGGGGGAGGGGAATTTGGCCCACCAAGGGAACATGTCCCTTCTCCCTCTCTGATTTAAAGCAGATCAAGGTAGACCTGGGGATGTTTTCAGGTAATCCTGATAAGTACATAGATGTCCTACAAGGTCTAGGGCAAACCTTGGACCTCACTTGGAGAGATGTCATGCTATTAGATCAAACCCTGGCCTTTAATGGAAAGAATGTGGTTTTAGCTGCAGCCTGAGAGTTTGGAGATACCTGGCATCTTAGTCAAGTAAATGATAGAATGACAGCCAAAGAAAAGGACAAATTTCCTACTGGTCAGCAAGCCATCCCCAGTATGGATCCCCACTGGGACCTTGACTCAGATCATGGGGACTGGAGTCGCAAACATCTGTTGACCTGTGTTCTAGAGGGACTAAGGAGAATTAGGGAAAAGCCCATGAATTATTCAATGATGTCCATCATAACTCAGAAAAGAAGAAAATCCTACCGCCTTCCTCGAGCAGCTACAGGAGGCCTTAGGAAAATATACTCCCCTGTCACCCAACTCACTTGAGGGTCAATTGATCCTAAAAGATCAGTTTCTTACCCAATCAGCTGCAGATATCAGGAGAAAGCTCCAAAAGCAAGCCCTGGGCCCTGAACAAAATCTGGAGGCATTATTAAACCTGGTAACCTTGGTGTTCTATAATAGGGGCCAAGAGGAACAGGTCCAAAAGGAAAAGCGAGATCAGAGAAAGGCCACAGCCTTAGTCATGACCCTCAGACAAACAAACCTTGGTGGTTCAGAGAGGACAGAAAATGGAGCAGACCAATCACTCAGTAGGGCTTGTTATCAATGTGGTTTACAAGGACACTTTAAAAAAGATTGTCCAACGAGAAACAAGCTGCCCCCTCACCCATGTCCACTATGCCAAGGCAATCACTGGAAGGCACACTGCCCCAGAGGGCAAAGGTTCTCTGGGCCAGGAGCCCCCTACCAGATGATCCAACAACAGGACTGAGGATGCCCAGGGCAAGTGCCAGCTCATGGCATCACCCCCACTGAGCCCCGGGTACATTTAACCATTGAGGGCCAGGAAATTGACTTCCTCCTGGACACTGGCACAGCCTTCTCAGTGTTAATCTCCTGTCCCAGACGACTGTCCTCAAGGTCCATTACAATCCAAGGAACCCTGGGACAGCCTGTAACCAGGTATGTCTCCCACCTCCTCAGTTGTAATTGGAAGACTTTGCTACAGATAGTAAGTATGCTTATCTACTCCTACATGGCCATGCTGCAATATGGAAAGAAAGGGGAACCCCCATTAAATACCACAAAGAAATCATGGAGGTATTGCATGCCGTGTAAAAACCCAAGGAGGTGGCAGTCTCACACTGCCAAAGCCATCAAAAAGGGGAAGAAGAGGGAAGAACCACAGCATAAGTGGCTGGCAGAGGCAGGGCAAGACCAGCAGAGAGGGGAGAGAGAGAGAGAGAGGAAAAGAGAGAAAAAGAGAGAAAGAGAAAGACAGGAAGTCAAAGAGAAGGAGACAGAATGAGGAAGAGACAGACAAAGAAGGAGTCAAAGAGAGAGCCAAAGTCAAGGAGAGAGAGGAAGAGACAAAGAGGGAGTCAGAGAGAGACAAAGAAGAAGTCAAAGAGAAAGAGAGATGGAAGTAGTAAAGAAAAAACAGTGTACCCTATTTCTTTAAAAGCCAGGGTAAACTTCTGTCTCCTCAGCCAAGGCATATTCTTCTTATGTGGAATTTCAACCTGTATCTGCCTCTTAGACAGTTTGCAAGAAATAACGAAATCTATCCTTACTCTATAATCCCAAATAGACTCTTTGGCAGCAGTGACTCTCCAAAACCGTGGAGGCCTAGACCTCCTCACCACTGAGAAAGGAGGACTCTGCACCTTCTTAGGAGAAGAGTGTTGTTTTCACAATAACCAGACAGGGTTAGTACAAGATGCCATCCGGCATTTACAGGAAAAGGCTTCTGAAATCAGACAATGCCTTTCAAACTCTTATACCAACCTCTGGATTTAGACAACATGGCTTCTCCCCTTTCTAGGTCCCATAACAACCATTTAGGTATTACTCACCTTTGGGCCCTATATTTTTAACCTCCTTGTCAAATTTGTTTCCTCTAGAATCAAGGCCATCAAACTACAGATGGTCTTACAAATGGAACCCCAAATGAGCTCAACTAACAAGTTCTACCAAGGGCCCCTGGGTCAATCCACTGGCCCTTTCACTGGCCTAAAGAGTTCCCCTCTGGAGGACACTACAACTGCAGGGCCCTGTCTTTGCCCCTATCCATCAGGAAGTAGCTAGAGCAGTCATCACCCAATTACCAACAGCAGTTGGGGTGTCCTGTTTAGAGGGGGGATTGAGAGGTGAAGTCAGTAGGACTTCCTGGGTCGAGTGGGGATTTGGAGAACTTTTCTCTCTAGTAGAGGATTGTAAACACACCAATCAGTGCTCTGTGGGTAGCTAAAGGATTGCAAATGCACCAATCAGCACTCTGTAAAAATGCACCAATCAGCACCCTGTGTGTAGCTAAAGAATTGTAAACACACCAATCAGCACTCTGTAAAAACGCACCAATCAGCGCTCTGAGTCTAGCTAAAGGATTGTAAATGCACCAATCAGCACTCTGTAAAAACACACCAATCAGCACTCTGTGTCTAGCTAAAGGATTGTAAATGCACTAAACACTCTGTAAAATGGACCAACCAGCACTCTGTAAAATGGACCAATCAGCAGGATGTGGGTGGGGCCAAATAAGGGAATAAAAGTTGGCCACCAGAGACAGCAGTGGCAACCCGCTCGGGTCCCCTTCCATGCTGTGGAAGCTTTGTTCTTTCGCCCTTCACAATAAATCTTGCTGCTCTCTTTGGGTCTGCACCACCTTTAAGAGCTGTAACACTCACTGCAAAGGTCTGTGGCTTCATTTTTCAAGTCAGCGAGATCACAAACTCACTAGAAGGAAGAAACTCTGGATGCATCTGAAGGAACAAACTCCAGACACACCATCTTTAAGAGCTGTAACACTCACCACAAAAGTCCACAACTTCATTCTTGAAGTCAGTGAGACCAAGAACCCACTGGAAGGAATACATTCTGGACACACACTGAGTGATCTTTTTAGTTTGTTGATTATTTCCTTTGCTATGCAGAAACTTTTTAATTTGATGTGATCCCATTTGTCCATTTTTGCTTTAGTTGCCTGTGTTTGTGAGATATTACTCAAAAATTTTTGCCCAGACCAATGTCCTGGAGCGTTTCCCCAGTGTTTTTTGCAGTAGTTTCAAAGTCTTTAATCCATTTTGATTTGATTTTTGTATAAGGTGAGAGAGAGAGGGATCAAGTTTCATTCCTCTGGATATAGATAGCTGTGATTAATTTTTAAGTTTTGAAATAAAATTACCAATAATTCACTGAACACTTAGTCATGGTTGCAGTACAGAAAACAAATGCTATCAATGCTGGATGTAGGGAAGAAATGTGGGTTGAAGGCTGAGCTTAGTAATGGCAGTATCTTAGAAAACTGGGAGTCAAGAGAGATGGGCTCTGGGTGATGGGACAGAAAATGGATGTGGAGTGTGCTACCAGAGGAGGAACTGAGAATATATATTGGGGAGAGTGGGTTTATGAAATGGAAAAAATCCTCACTGAACACTGCAGATAGTATAGAGAAACAATTGACAACTTGATAAGCAGTTAATTTAGAGATATAGAGGTAACCTGCAGAAAGCCCCCCCTTCCCCTAAAAAAGAGGTTAAAACTAGTTATCTTTGGAGAGTGGGACTGGGGAAAGGAAGTAGGCAAGGGACCACTGCTTTACATTATTAGGCTTTTTCGTACTAAGGATATTTTTTAATGATGCATGTGTATCATTTTAATAAGATAAAAATATATTAAAATGTTTTTATTTTGGGACATTCCAAGAATTCCATAAGTATCAGAAAGGTGTAATAAATCCCCATTATCCATCTTCAACAGTGAAAAACTCATGGCCACTCTTGTTTTATCTCTGTCCCACCCACTCCTCTCCTCCACATTATTTTGAAGCAAATGCTACACATTACATTATTTTGTCCTTAAACATTTCAGTATGTATGTCTAAAATATAAAGATATTTTTAAACTTGGGCATAAACTCTTATCATACCTTAAAAAAAATCCCTTAATACCAACAAATACTAAAATTTCCATTATCTCCTAAATTAAAAAAAAATAATTTTAATATGTAAATTATTCTTATTTTCAAATAAATAAAAGAGTTGCATAAATTAGCCAGGCAAAGTATCTCTTGCCTGTAATCCCAGCTAGTCAGGATGCTGAGACAGGAGGATGGCTTGAGCCTGGGAGGTGGAGGCTGCATTGAGCTAAGATCTCTCCACTGTATTCCAGGCTGGGTGACAGAGCAAGACCCTGTTTCTCTTAAAAAAAAAAAAAAAAAAAAAAGAAAAGAAAAGAAAGAAAGAAAGAAAAAAAATGAGGAGCCAATTAAGTCTGTATGTCTGTCTGTATGTATGACTGGTATGACTGTGGAGTATAGAACTAGAGTAAAGGTTTCAGCAAAATATAAGGAAGAACTTTCCAATTAGGAAAATTGCCTGTTGGAATGTGTCGCCTTGGGAGGTCATGAATCCATGTCTTCTTAAATAGGTAAATGGAGAGCCGGGCGCAGTGGTTCACACCTGTAATCCCGGCACTTTGGGAGGCAGAGGCGGGTGGATCACCTGAGGTCAGGAGTTCGAGGCCAGCCTGACCAACATAGTGAAACCCCCGTCTCTACTGAAAATACAAAAATTAGTCAGGTGTGATGGCAGGCACCTGTAATCCCAGCTACTTGGGAGGCTGAGGCAGGAAAATCAGTTGAACCTGGGAGGCAGAGGTTGCAGTGAGTGGAGATCATGCCACTGCACTCCAGCCTGGGCAACAAGAGCGAGATTCCGTCTCAAACAAAACAAAACAAAACAAAACAAGGCAAATGGAGACTAGATGACCAGTTAGAAGGAAGATTTCTTTTTTGTAGTCCCAATAATCCCAAATTATTTAACTCTGAAGCTATTATGAATTCATAGAGAACCTTAACACCCAAGAACTATTTGTTTGATGAGCACAATTTTAGACTGTGTACTCAGAAGTCTTTTTTTCCTCTTCTTTCTCCTTCTTCTGTTCACATATTGCATAGGCTTAGCAGTCTTGGCATTCCTTTTTAAAAGCCCTAACCTTCTAGGAAATTGTAAATTTCTTGAGGTCAGAGATCTTATATTTTGCATTGTTGAATCCCCCATATCTAGCCCATAATGAATGCTTGTTTTAGTCTCTGTTCCCTGGGAAACAGGCCTGAGATGGAAATCTGCAAGCAAGTGTTTTGTCAAGGACTACCCTCTGAAACTATGTCTGTGGGAGATGTGGGAAGCAGGATTGGGCAGAGGGAGAAGTTGAACTGTGGTGCAGTTGGGAGAGGATCTTCAGTTGATAGTATAAGAAACTGTGGGGTTGGGAAAACCCTTGAAAATTGTATCCTTCCAGGAAAGAGGTTTGGGACAGTTATTGAATACAAGCTGCTTCTTCAGACAGTGTGAAAAGCAACTCACTTGTGCCAGTGGCAGTGCCTAGAGAGGGGCTCAGCTACACCCTAGAGCTGGCCAACACTGTCAGCACCTGGGAAAGCATGAATACCTCAAATGGGGGCTCTGGGCAGAGCTCAGTTGGTGTTTGTCTAATTGAACTGCATAGCCAGAGTGACTGCCTGCCACTGTCCCCTATGCACTCCACACAAGTGTCACCTTACCCTTTCTAGAGCAGGTGATTGACTCCTTTTACCTTCTCTGGGTGTTTACATACTTCATGGAACCTATCTGACATGTCTTTCCTTTCATATCATCCTGGAATTTTCAAAGCACGATTCCTGGTCTTGATTTCCTAATTATCCGGCTAATTTATCATTATGATACTACACGTGCTCTTCTTTTGAGACACTTTATAATTCTTACAAATTTACCAGGTATAGACAAGTAGCAATAATAGTATAAAGCAAGAAGTTTCTGCTTACATTTTAAAGCTCCCATCCAAAAGTCACCTTCTCTGTGAAATCTAACTGCACTCTCATAGCCAGAGCTAATGTCAATCAACTGTAGCACTTACATACTATACGCAATTATCTTGTAATGAGGCTGTCTTTCTCACTAGGCTAGACATTTTTCAAGTCATAGTTGTTCATTTGCTTCTCCTATGCCTTGCACAGTTCCTGGCACATAATAGATATCTAATGAAGATCTGTCAGATGAATGAATGAATGAATGAATGAATGAATGAATGGATCAATCAATCAAAATTTAGAGTCTTTCTTACTGCACAAATTCAGTAACTCTTACTGTTCTCCTGATACTTTATAATTGTTGCTAATGTGCTTCACTAGCAGAACTGGAAAATAAAAACTGGGATAATAAGACTACCTTGTGATAGTTCACCAAGTCAGTACAATAAGCTCACGTTTCTAAAAAAAAGAAAGAAAAAAAAAAAAAAGGAGGGGGGAGGTACAATTGCTGCTAAAGCTTTAGCACAATCAATTTTAATTAGCATTGCTCATTGTAAGAAATGATAAGGTATCAGTCATTGTAATTGCAAGTGTTGACAATTAGTCAAAGTCATTAACATCTCAAGACCTAAGATAATACAGAATTACTGAGTTTAAAGATTTGGAGGAAAAGTAAGGAGAAATTGTTATGAAATGCCTTCAGTTTTCACAGGCTCAACAAACATACCCTGTGAATGATCACTTTTCAGGTTTCTTTAGGAGCTGAAGAGAGATTACCTAGGAACTGCCACTGGGCTGCGTTCTTTCTGTCTTCTCTGCAATCCACGGCGCTACTAGGGAGATTCTTTCAAAAATATAAATTTCAGTGTGTCACTCAAATACCTCCAGGGTTTTCTCACTGCCCACAGGAAAAACCCCAATCTCCCTAGCACTGGATTCAAAGCTGGTAGATTTCTAACTCCATCTTTTACATGCTCCTCCATCCTCCTTGTGCTTTCCTCTCAACTAATTTTCATACAAGCTGTTCCTCAAAACCACTTTCCTGTTTGGTGTATTTTGACTGCATAGACAGGTCTCCTTGTCTTACATCTGTTACTCCTTTTTCGGTCTGACAAACTTGTCCACTTTTTTTTTTTTGTTTTGAGACAGGGTCTTATTCTGTCACCCAGCCTGGAGTGACAGTGGCACAATCATGGCTCACTGTAGCCTCAAATTCCTGGGCTCAAGGAATCCTGCTTCTTCACCCTCTCAAGTAGCTGGGACTACAAGCATGCACCACCATGGCCTCTAACTCTTAAACATTTTTTTTTTTTTTTTGTAGAGATGGGGTTACCCAGGCTGGCCTTGAAATTCTGGCCTCAAGCAATCCTCCTGCATTGGCCTCCCAAAGTGCTAGGATTACAGGCGTCAGTCACAGTGCCTGTCATTGTCTACTTTGTAGGACCAATTTGAATAACTCAAGACAAACAACGAATCCTTTCTGCTCCTTGCGGATATTTTTTTTTTAGGGAGGGACTTCATGTGTCACCACATTATAACTACTTATTTATTTACCTATGTTTCCAACAAGATTATGTCTTCTGGAGGTTCCTAATGTCTAGACCAGTGACCAGCAAATAATTGACCTGCAATAATTATTTGTTGAGTGGGCAAATCAATGGGTGGACGGAGAGATAAATGATTGAATAAATGAACAAGGTAATAAATGAGTGAGTAAACATGTTCATCAGCACATGGCTCCCTCTGCATAGTGTATATGGATAGTCTGATCATAAGCCTATTTATTTGGTACTGGGAGCTTCTCTTTCTCCTTCCTGAATTCAGAAAGAAATAAAGAACATGTGATATCTTCAAAATTCTAACTTGCTGTCAATATTAATTTATGATCTAAATTAGATTCATTAAATGTAATAACATCAACAAGAACTACTGGCATGCTTTCCATGTTATTTTTAAAAAATTATTTACTTAATTAAGTTTTTAGAGACCAGGTCTTTCTCCATTGCCCAAGATAGAGTGTAGTGGCATGATCATTGCTCACTGCAGCCTTGAATTCCTGGGCAGAGCCATCTTCCTGTCTCAGCCTCCCAAGTAGCTGGGACTACAGGTGCATGCCACCATGTTCGACTAAGTTTTAATTTTTTCTTAGTATACACGAGGTATCACTATATTGTCCAGGCTGGTCTTGAATTCCTGGACTCAAGCGATTCTCCCACTTTGGCCTCCCTAAGTCTGGGATTACAGGTGTGAGTCATGGTGTCCAGCCTCTATATATAATAAAAATAGTAACTTTTTAACATGCAACTTACTAGCATTTCACATATCTAGGAAATAATGGTTCTTCTTCTTTTTTTTGAGATGGAGTCTCACTCTGTCACCCAGGCTGGAGTGTGGTGGCGTGATCTCTGCTCACTGCAAGCTCCACCTCCCGGGTTCAAGCCATTCTCCTGCCTCAGCCTCCCAAGTAGCTGGGACTACAGGCACCTGCCACCACGCCCGGCTAATTTTTGTACTTTTAGTAGAGACGGGGTGTCACCTTGTTGGCCAGGATGGTCTTGATCTCCTGACCCCGTGATCGGCCTGCCTCGGCCTCCCAAAGTGCTGGGATTACAGGCACCACCACGCCCGGCGGGTTATTCTTCTTATCCTTACTTTATAATTAAGCAATTGAGAGACAAAGAGAAGTTGAGAAACTTACCCTAAGTCACCTAACTAGAAAGTGGCTCTGTCTCCAGGCTTACTTTCACAGGCTGAATAAAAAGAAAACATCACATACAGCTAGTGAACATACATTTTGTAAACATCCTTGATGCTTTCTAACTATGCTGCCCATATATATTCAAGACTCTTAAGGTAGAGTGTTGGGATGATGAGGAAGTAAGACAAAATGGAGAGATGTTGTTTTACAGAAGAAGTGACTCTAACTTACAGAGGAAAAATTGTGATTAGAAGTAATAAGGGGCCGGGTGTGGTGGCTCACGCCTGTAATCTCAGTACTTTGGGAGGCTGAGGCGGGCAGATCACGAGGTCAAAAGATTGAGGCCATCCTGGCCAATATGGTGAAACCCCGTCTCTACTAAAAATACAAAAATGAGCTCGGTGTGGTGGTGCGTGCTTGTAGTCTCAACTACTCGGGAGGCTGAGGCAGGAGAATCACTTGATCCCAGGAGGCAGAGGTTGCAGTGAGCTAAGATCACACCACTACACTCCAGCCTGGTGACAGAGTGAGACTCCGTCTCAAAGAAAAATAAAAGAAAAAAGAATTCATAAGGAAACATTCTAGTGTAAAATTTAAAGATGGTATTTTAATAGTATGATTGTCTCTTCACTGTCTTCCTACTCTCCTCCTTTTTGAATTTCTTGTTTTTTTTTTCTAACTTGTTGATAGCATCAACAGTCAACCAGTTTCCCACTTTATTTGGCTGCTCTCTCCTCAGGTGCAATTGGTCATCCTCACGTGCAACTGGTCATTTGAAAACGACTCCTTCACTCTGTCCCCACAGCCATTACTTGAGTTCAGATTTTCCTTGTTTCTCTATTGGTTTCCCTGACTCCAGTTTAATTTCCCTCAACTGTATTCCTAGCTACCATTACCATGCTTTTTAAAGTACAGTAATACTTTTACTAAAACTAAGTTTAACGCAAAACAAAAACCTTGGTAACAATCATTGTATGCATCTCAGCCTTCCAGGATAGAGAGCAAACTCCTTCACTTGGAGTTAAATACCCAGCTCCAAACTGGCTACTATCTATATCACCTTCACCTTATCTCCAGCTACTCTGTTCCTTTCATCTTTTGCTGAACCTGCTGTGGATATTTGTCTAAGCACTTTCAGATGTCACCCCACTCCCTCCTGGCCTATATGGTTTCCTCTGAGAAGTCTGTTATCAGATTAATCGAAGCCCCTTTATATGTTATTTGTTTCTTTTCTCTTTCTGCTTTTAGCATCTTCTCTTTGTCCTTGATCTTTGAGACTTTCATTATATGCCTTAAGCATTCTTATTTGGGTTAAATCTGTTTGGTGATCTCTGACTTTTCTATGCCTGAAAGATATTTATATCTTTCAATATGTTTGGGAAGTTTTGTTTTTATTTCTTTGAATATGCTTTCTACCCCTTGCTCTTTCTCAATTCCCTCTTGAGCACCAATGATTCTTAGATTTACTCTTATGACGTAATTTTCTATATCTTGTAGGTGGTTTTCATTCTGCTTTCTTTTTCTCCTCTATTTTCAAATAGACAGTCTTCAAGTTCACTGATTCTTTCCTCTGCTTGATCCATTCTGCTGTGAAGAGCCTCTAATATATTTTTTCAGTTCAGCAAATACATTTCTCAGTTCCAGGATTTCTGGGGGTTTTATTATTATTATTTCATCTCTTTGTTAAATTTCTCTGATAAATTTCTGAATTGTTTATTTCTGTACTATCTTGGAATTTGCTATTTCCTTAAAACTGCTATTTTGAATTCTTGATCTGAGAGCTCACATATTGCCATCTTGTTAGTGTTGGTCAATGGCTCCTTGCTCTGTCCATTTGAGGAGGCCATGGTTCCCCGTTTGCTGCTGTTTCTTGAGGACATATGTTTATGTCTTAGCATTGATGGATTAGTTATCTATTCCAGTCTTTGCTGTCTGGCTTTATTTTTTCTTGAATAAGTTTGCTTAGAGGCTCTTTGCAATTCACTGTCTGCTTGGAGTTTTTTCACTTGTCTGTGGCACCAGCGGGTTGTCTCAGTCTCAGATTTGAGTTCTGGGATAATGCTGGTGATTACTTTGGTGGTGGATATTTCTTTTTTATTTTGGTGGGGGCTAAAAGAGTAAAGCCAGATTGTTTCTACACTACCCTTTTGAACGCTATGAATATTTATAACTCCCTTACCTTTTACTCATGCAAAAAGAAGTATTTACATTTTAAGGCATAATTCAAAGGGTGTTTCTCCACCAGGATGCCATTTCTACTCTTGCTCCAGCTTGTAAAATGTATTCAAATTCTCATAATTTCCTCTAATACTTTCCCTCTAATGCATCTACCTCTATATTAGCATAAAGGTATTCTATGATGTTATAGAATCACTTTACTTTCTCCATTATACAACTTACTTTTCAATAGTCTGAGCTCCTTTAGGATATATGCCATGTTTTAGTCATTTTGGTATCATCAGAATCTAGAGGAGTACTTGCAATTTGGAAGATATTTAGTAAATTTCTGAATTAGTTTTCAGAAGTCAGGCAAATTCTTAGTAAGTCTAGATTCCTAACAAAGCTGGAGGCATCATGCTACCTGACTTCAAACTATACCACAGGGCTACAGTCACCAAAACAGTATGGTACTGGTACAAAAACAGACACATAGACCAATAGAACAGAATAAAGAACCCAGAAATGAGACAGCACACCTTCAACTATCTGGTCTTCGAAAACCTGACACAAATAAGCAGTGGGGAAAGGATTCCTTATTCAATAAATGGTGCTGAGATAACTGGCTAGCTATATGCAGAAGATTGAAACTGGACCTCTTCCTTATACCATATACAAAAATGAACTCAAGGTGGATACAGGACTTAAATTTAAAACCCAAAAGTATGAAAACTCTGAAAGATAACTTAAGCAATACCATTCAGGATATAGACAAGGAAAAATATTTTGTGATGAAGCCACCAAAAGCAGTTGCAACAAAAGTGAAAACTGATAAATGGGATCTAACTAAGCTAAAGAGTTCTACATAGAAAAATAAACTATCAACAGAGTAAACAGACAAGCTACAAAACGGGAGAAAATTTTTACAAACTAAGCATTCGACAAAGGTCTAATGTCCAGTATTTATAAGAAAATTAAACAAATTTACAAGAAAAAATGATCTTATTAAAAAGTGGTCAAAGGACATGAATGGACACTTTTCAAAAGAAGACATACATGCAGCCAACAATCATATGGAAAGAAATTCAGAATCACTGATTATTAGAGAAATACAAATCAAAACCACAATGAGATACCATCTCGCACCAGTCAGAATGGCTATTACTAAAAAATAAAAAATAAAACAGATGCTAGCAAAGTTGTGGAGAAAAACTTATACACTGTTGGTGGAAGTGTAAATTAGTTCAACTATTGGGGACAATAGTGTGGTGATTCCTCAAAGACCTAAGGACAGAAATACAATTAGACCCATCAATCCTATTACTGGTATATACCCAAAGGAATATAAATTATTCTATTATAAAGACACATGCTCATGTATATTCGTTGCAGCACTATTCACAATATCAAAGACAGGGAATCAACCTAAATGCTCATCAATAGTAGACTGGATAAAGAAAATGTGGTACACATACACCATGGAATACTATGCAGCCATAAGAAAAGAATGAGATCGTGTCCTTTGCAGGGAGACAGATGGAACTGGAGGCCCGTATCCTTAGCAAACTGACACAGGAACAGAAAATCAAGTAGTGTATGTTCTCACTTATAAGTGGGAACTAAATGATGAGAACACATGGACACATACAGGGGAACAACACACATGGTAGCCCACTGGAGGGTGGAGGGTGAGAGGAGGGAGACGATCAGGAAAAATAACTAGTGAGTACTAGGCTTAATACCTGGGAGATAAAATAATCTGTAAAACAAACCCTCATGACACAAGTGTACCTATGTAAAAAACCTGTACATGTACACCTGAACTTAAAGGTTAAAAAGAAAGCCAGATTCCTGGCTTCTAAAAAATTAGAAGCTTTTGTCAAGACTAGACAGACTTAAATTCCTCTGTTGTAGCAATAAACAGAAGTTGTTTCCTAAGGGCTAGGCTCTCTCCAGTTTGCTGCAGTCCTTACCATGCCTCTCATGTTACTCCCAGCTAATGTAACTAATTTAAGGTAACTCCTGGCCTCTAAGCATTTTTCATTTTGTGATACAAATTATAGCATCAATTACAGATGAGAGTTGAATTCAGTTTTAATAACGGTTTATTCCAAGCTTGAGATGCTATGATTCTAAGTACCATTCTCAAACACAAAGTAATCTCGACCAGCAAAGGAACCTGGATAACTTCAGTTTTTAGTTTATTTCTAAACCAGAGAATTTAAGACATTATTAACTATTTGGCTTTTTGAGAAAGTCAGTTGAAATACAAGTTTACAAGGATGCATTTGGTAGAAGAGCCAACTCCAGAAAGTAATGTAAACTTTATTCCTTTGTTAATTAATATGTAATTTCATATGTATCTGACAAAAGAAGCTGAATCTGAGAAGACAATTCTAATTGTTTCTGATTGCATTATGCAAACAGTTTCAATAGATCTACTAGACTATTGAACTTATTATTTTACCAATTGATGTTACTCTAAAATGCCCTTGTTCTTTGGGAAATTTCTTTTCCTTCCTTCCTTCCTTCCTTCCTTCCTTCCTTCCTTCCTTCCTTCCTTCCTTCCTTCCTTCCTTNTCCTTCCTTCCTTCCTTCCTTCCTTCCTTCCTTCCTTCCTTCCTTCCTTCCTTCCTTTCTTCCTCCTTTCCTCCCTCCCTCCCTCCTTCCCTCCTTGCCTCTTTCCCTCCCTTCCTTCTGTCGTTTCTTTCCTTCCTTCCTTCCTTCCCTCCTTCCTTCCTTCCTTCCGTCTTTCCTTCCTTCCTTCTTTTCTTTCCTCCTTTCCTCCCTCCTTCCCTCCCTCCTTCCCTCCTTGCCTCTTTCCCTCGCTTCCTTCTGTCCTTCCTTTCCTTTCCGTCCGTCCGTCCTTCCTTCCTTCCTTCCTTCCTTTCCTTCCTTCCTTCCCGTCTTTCCTTCCTTCCTTTCTTTCTTTTTCTTTGTGTAAACATCATCTAGAATTTCTATAGACAGGATTAAAATTCTGGGAAAAAATCTGAGCTTTTAGTGTGGCATAATAAAAATAGTCCTAAATTATAAGAGCAGGGTGATCATAAACAGCAGCCCATCACCTTTATATTACCCATAGTCCTTTACATAGTATTCTACTCATAGTTGTGGTTAATAAACCTACTTAATAAATGCATACTCTAAGAGCTAGACAAACAAGTCTTCCCAAGTATTCAAATATTTTGCTTTCTGGTGATGTCTCAGATTTTTATAGGTACAGAAGATTGTTTTATATAGTGTTCACCTGGCATATATTTTTCCATTTTTTAAACTGTTAATCTTTCAGCATCCTCATAGTTTAGGTAAGTTTCTGTAAGTAGCATATATTTGGATTTTTTTAATCCATTGTGATCTGTGTATTTTAACAGAGTTTAGTCTATTTACATATGGCTACTAATAACTATGGATTTGCTTTAACAGTTTGTACTTCCTATTTACATTGCATTAAAAATATTTCTCCTTCATTTCTCTTTTCTGTTGGATTAGGTTTACTTTTTCCATTTTTCTCTCTACCAGCTTAGAAGACATTCATTCTTTTCTATTCTTTTAATAAGAATATTTGACTTAAAATATAAAGTTAATAAAAAGCTGTCCCTACCCCTAAGAAAATAAATGAATACATAGCTTAAACTCGTTTTAATTCTGATCACTTTGCTGCTTATCTTACCTTTAATTTTTGCCTACTATTATAGATCAATCTTTTTTTTAAATCCACAGAGTAGTGATTATTTGCTTATTACGTCTCTCTCCTATCAGAAATATGACACTGCTGCATCCCATTTACAATAATGTTTAGCACATAGTACTTAACACATATATTTGGACCAATGAATCAATACAATACTAGGATTTCTTTTTCTTTTTTTTACTGCTAATGCTTGGTGACATTTAGTCACATGCTTAGTAATATCTTTTTTCCTCGTTTTTCTTTTTGCATCTTACTTTTTCATGGCTTACGTTTTTTTCAAATATATAATTTAAGGTATATAGCTTAAATTTTATAGTGTTTATACTTTAAACTTTTTATTTTGAAATAGTTACAGATTCACAAAAAGTTACAAAAATACTGCAGGGGGTCACATGTGCTCATGTGACACCGCTGAATCCTTTTTTTTTTACAACACAGAGTACTTAATACATATTTTTGGACTGAATACATAAATCTGTTTTTTAAAAAATCATGTTTGTTAATATTTACTCTTCCTTCCTTCCTTCTTCCCTCCCTCTCTCTTTCTCTTCTTTTTTTCTCTTTCTCTTTCCCTCCTTCCCTCCCTCCTTTCTTTCCTTTTCTCTTTCTTTTTCTTTCTTTCCAGGGTGTCACTCCATTGCCCAGGCTGGAGTCCTGTGGTAACATCAGTGCTCACTGCATTCTCAACCTCCCCGGGCTCAGGTGATCAATCCTCCCATCTCAGTCCCTGGAGTAGCTGGGGTTACAGGTGCACACCACCACGCTCAGCTAATTTTTGTATTTTTTGTAGAGATGGGTTTTTGCCATGTTTCTCAGGCTGGTCTCGAACCCTGCAAGTTATCTGCCCACCTCAGTCTTCCAAATTGCTGCAATTACAGGTGTGAGCTATGGTGCCCAGCCTACTTACATGTTTATCAATATCTTTTCTCCCCATTTTTCCTTGACCTTTACCCAATTTCCCCCAATGGTTATATCTTACCCCAACCAGGAAATTTGTGCACTAGGTATATATATTGGTATGCTGTTTTATCACGTGTGAATTCATGTAGTAACCATCCCAATTAAGATACATTCTAGGCCTGGTGCAGTGGCTCACACCTGTAATCCCAGCACTTTGGGAGGCCGAGGTGGGCGGATCACCCGAAGTCAGGAGTTCGAGACCAGCCTCCCCAACATGGTGAAACCCTGTCTCTACTAAAAATACAAAAAATTAGCCAGGCATGGTGGCAGGCGCCTGTAATCGCAGCTACTCAGGAGGCTGAGGATAGAGAATCACTTGAACCTGGAAAGTGGAGGTTGCAGTGAGCCGAGATCACGCCATTGCTCTCCAGCCTGGGCAACAAGAGCGAAACTCCATCTCAAAAAAAAAAAAAAAAAACCCACACAAACAACAATAAAAAAACCAGATGTATTCTGTCACTGCAAAGACCCCTCCAATTCCCAACCCTACTCCACTTTATCTAATTGCTGGCAACTGCTAATCTGTTCTCAACTCCATAATTTTGTCATTTTGAGGATATATAAATGGAATCACACATCACACAGTATGTGACCTTTAGGTATTAGATTTTTTTTATCCATCATAATGCTCTTGAGATCCATTCACATTATTGTGTGAATAAGAAAATAAGAAACTTTTTTTTTTTTTCTGTGTAGTATTTCATAATATGGATGTGTTACAATTTCTTAAACTATTCAACTACTGAGGGGCATTTTGGTTATTTTTAGTTTTGGGCTATTAAAGTAAGGCTGTTATGAATATATTTATGTACATGTTTTTGTGAATTGAGGTTTTCATTTCTCTGGGGATGAATGCCCAGGAGTGTGATTGCTGGGTTGTATGGTATGTGTTTAATCTTATAAGAAATTGCCCAATTATATGCCAGACTGGCTGTACCATTTTACATTCTTGTGTCCATCTATCTAGGCATAGATTTATGTGTTTTATATATTGACATTTTCTATTTCTGAGAATTCAAGTATTTATTCCAGTCTGTACAGACAGGACTTGTTTGTATTCATCCTTCTTAAGAGGGCTTTCTATGAATTCAAAGGGGATTGAGTGTTGTGATCTAAGCCTGAAGTCACTGCAGCTGTTTTAGCATTAGGGGGCTCTCTGAGCCCAGGAACTCTGTGACTCTTGCAGATGCCCTACATACACTGCCTTGGTGGACTTGGGTAAGAAAGGGAAGAATTCCCTGGGTTACCAGGCAAAGTCACTCTCTTTCCATTCTTTCCCCAAATTGGAAGGAGTCTCTCTTCATGTGGGCTGCCCTGAGTTAGGGAAGGGGTCATACGGGCACTCCCATGGCCACTATAGCTGGCACTGCACAAGGTCACACCTGAAGCCTTACAGACCAGTACAGTGCTGGGGCTCACCCAAGGCCCACAGCCACTACTCCCTGACTGCTGCTGATGTTTTTGCAAGGCCCAAGACCACTTCAGTCAACAGGTGGTGAATGCTGCCTGGACTAGGTCTATTCCATCAGGCCAGCAGATTCCCTTCCAGCTCAAGGTGGCTTTAGAAATGCTGACTTGGAGCAAAGACCTGGAATCTGGGCTTCAATAATTTACCTGGTGCTTCATTTTACTGTGGCTGAGCTAGTACCCAGGTTGTAAGACGTCGTTCTCTGTACTATTCCTTCTCTTTCCCTCAAGTGGGAGGAGTCTCTCCTGGAGCTGTACTGCCTGAATTGGAGGAGGTGATGCAGGCAGTCTCTTGGGCTCTGGTATTGCACTGAGTTGCACACAAAGTCCACTGCCTCTGAGATCAGCAAAGCAGCAGGGCTTGCCCTAGGACTGTGCTCCGTGTGGCATGACTGCTACTCAAATTTATTCTGGGTCCCAGGCCACTTCAGTTAACCAGTGATGAAGCTGGCTGTGACTTGGGTTCCTCCCACTAGGCCACAGAATTCCCCTGTGGGCCGGGGCTGGTCTGAAGGCTCCTGTCCTGGGTGCCAGCAGAATTCCACCCTTTGCTATGTTCCACTGTGATACAACAGTATGAGTCCCACTCTCACTTTGCTCTCTCTCCCTTAAGCACAGATTTTCTCTCCATGCTCTGCTGCCTGGGTTTGAGGGAGGGATGGTGCATGCAATGCAGGACTGTCTTTCCTATACTCTTCAATGCCTCTCTCCTTAATAGTATGTTCAGATCAGGCACTGTGATCACTCTAATTGTTTTCGTTCCTACGAAGGTGCTTTCTTGCATGAATAGTTGTTCAATCTGGTGTTCCTCCAGGAAACAATCATACGAGGGCTCTATTTGTCCATCTTGTTCCACCTCCTCCTAAGGATTCATGCAGTTTTATCAAATCTGGAAAAGTTTTGTTACAATTCTTTGAATATTTTTTATTCCAATTTTTTCTATTTTCTTTTCCTGAAAAATACCATTAAAATAAGTTAGAACATTTGGTCCTATTCTCCCTATCTACTTTTAAATTCTTTTTTAATATTCTTTACTTCCTTATTTCTCTTTGTGAACTCCAGATATTTCTGTATTCCAGTTCACTAGTTATATTTCCAACTATATCTGAATTACTATTTAATCTAGCCATGGAGTTTATTTTAATGACTATAGTTTACATTGGGAGAAATTCCATTTGGTAATTTCAAAGATTTTTTTCTTTTCCTTTTCCATGCTTTCTTATTCATTGTTTTAAAATTTTCAATTCCCACTTATGATTTTATTAATTTAAACCTCCCTCTTATCTCTCTTTCTCTCTCTCTCTATATATATATGTTCAACTTTTATATTGAAGTTGTTATTGTCTGGGGTAATACCCGAGGTTCATTACCTCACGGCCTCAGAAAACAAGGACGCAGACACACCAGAGTGAGGTTAAGAGTGGAAGTTTAATAGGTAAAAGAAAGAGAAGAGCTCTCTTGCTACAGAGAAGGGTCCCAGAGAAAATGGGTTGCTGGTTCTGCAGTGGAATGCAGGAGATTTTATAGATGAGCTTGAGGAGGTGGTGTCTGACTTACACACAAGATTGGTTGGACCAGGTGTGCCATTTGCATAGCATGTGAAAATCTGTCCACCCCCCACTTTTATTATGCAGATGGGTTCCCTACCTGGATGGCGCTATGTTTCTTGTTCCTTCCTGTACAGGTGGTGACAAAAGGGAAGATGGAGCCTCCATGTTCAACATACCTGGCTTCCAGGTAGCCCTTTTTTATTGGCACAGCTGCCGGCATTCATCTGTGCAAGCTTTCAGCTTGCTTTTCTACTTTTGAGGCTTGATTTTTCTGGCTACTCTGTTAGAAAAGAAATGATTTGGGGGCTGCTTTTTATTAAAAGGGAAGCCTTGCCGAGGACTCCTTTTACACTCACTATCTTCCTAAATAATTTCCTTCTAGCTCCTGTATCAATATCACCTGAAGTTATTGGGTGTTTAATGTTTTTGTTTAGTGCCTACTGACTCTCACCCAGGTTAATTTGTTTCCTTGTATGTTTTTGCAATTCTGGATTTTGATTTCATCATTACATTTGTCTGTGGACATCCTGTGAAGCCTGGGTTGAAGGTGTATACCTCCGCAGGCTTTCTGCTTACTTCTGCCTGGTGTCTCAGGGTCAATTTTACGTTTTGTTTAGAGTTTCATACTATGGAATAGTGTACAATAAAATCTCTAGTCTAATTCCATGATTCTAAGTTCTTAAAGAAAAAGTTTTCACCATCTGTAACTCAAAATAAGATGTACAAACTTCACTGTTGTTTATTCCGTAGGTGAATTTTTCTTAAGACCGTCTTTTATACAGAGTCAGGCTTTATGAGCATGTTCCCAGTTGCACCATGAGAGAGCTTAAGTACTAGTCGGTTTTCCCAAAGTTGACTTAAAACCTATGTCCCCAAGTTGTTGGGAGTGGAAATTTTTCTCTCAATCTCATGGCTTTATTGTCACTATTTTAATTGGCTTTTTAAAAATTTTATCCTTTTTTCTTACAGGGGGGTCATTCTTTGCTTTAGGACTCTTGTAGTTTCCCTTTATTTCTTGTGCACTCAGTCTTGCATGCAGGGTTTACTTTATCCAGGTTTTTAGTGTGTATGTGGAATAAAGAAAGAGTTTAATAGACAAGAGGCCAGGCATGACACATGGAAGACAAAGTTGTTACTCAACTCAATCTCCACAAAAATTCAAAGGCTAGGGTTTCTCAAGGATGGTAGGCCAGGGAGTCCCCTTATGTGTGGGGCCACAGGACAGGTCCAAGATTGGGGCAGGCAGGAGGGTCGGGGAGGTGGCTGCTCCAGGTGGAGTTATTGGTTGTCAGAAACGCAAAAACCTGAAAAGACATCTCAAAAGGCCAATCTTAGATTCTACAATAGCGATGTTATCTGCAGGAGTAATTGTGGAAGTTACATGTCTTGTGACCTCAGGAATAATGGCTGGTAATC
This sequence comes from Theropithecus gelada, assembly GCF_003255815.1. Lineage (NCBI taxonomy): Eukaryota > Metazoa > Chordata > Mammalia > Primates > Cercopithecidae > Theropithecus > Theropithecus gelada. Next base: position 85,624,014 of record NC_037668.1, read on the forward strand.
ATTTATCTCTACACCTTAGCAAAAGTGGTTCACTCATCCTCCTAACCTGATATCCTTTCATTAGTTTTATAAATGCAGTTGAGTTTTGTCAAAGGCGTATTATCATTTAAACTATAAACTAAATGTTTCCCAAAGTTAGCTTGGCCTAAGTCTAGAAATGAGCGAAGACAGCCAGCCTGTGAGGCTAGAAGCAAGATAGAGTCAGCCAAGTCGGATTTATCTTACTGTCATAATTTTGCAAAGGTGGTTTCAATCCCTCCCTTTGGATTTCATAAAACCTTATTGTTAAGGTGTGGGCTATGGAGATGGAAAAAGGCCTAGCCTACTCCAGCTTCTTCCTGCTGACAGGGGGAGCGGTGGGGATAGCAGTTGGCTCCAGGGGAATAGGAGTGAAACTGCTGCTTTGCAGCTCTTTGCCTGTACTCACTGGTGCCTGGTCAAGGCTCGCATGACAAGCACGTTAGTACTCTCATCCACAGTTTTAGCACAGCACTTAAGTGAACAGCAGACTATAAGTTAATGAGTAGGTTGTTAGAAAGACAGATTGGGATAAGCAGGAAAGAGTAGATTTAAATATACTGCCCCATATCTTTTTAGTCAGTTTCCTAGTCCTGAAACTAGATCAGTTCAGTTAAACAGCTGTTTCCCGTATCAGGAGATGGCACTGCAGATGGGCTAGGCCTCTACATGTGATGAAGGCAAACTGATTTTTAATAAGAGGCATGTCTATGGAAACAGAAGAAAAACAAAGGTTAATGTTATCCAGGTATAGTGTAAAGCTTTTTCAGGTTATCTAGACTAACGTGTTGTTGGAAATCAAAAATTGTATAGGTAATTTTTATATTCAAGTTTTATACTGAACTTCAATAGTCCTTTGGCAGCTTTTATATTATTTTTTTCCTATATTATTCAGAATTTTAATAGCCACCATACTACAAACATTTGGAGTTTTCCCCTGCAGATAAATTTTTTACGAGACACCTCAAAACATGACTCACTACTGTTTTTAGTCAAGTACTATATATATTGAATTTTTAAAAAGTATTCCATCTTATTTTAAGTGACACGTTATTATTTCATTTTAGAAACACGGCTCTGCTTAGCACATCAACATAAGAATCAAGAAGTTACTATTGCCACAAATTTTCTAAGGGGAAATGAGAATACCCACCAAAGTGAGGCCTACCTACAAAAATGTACTCCTTGTAATTTTATTCCAAATAGCTAAAGACTCAAGGCTTAGGACTTTTCTCTGCTGGTACCTTGATTAACTCATAGAGATAAAGAATAATATCTGTATCACAAGGGACAGTTAAAATCGTTTAGAGATAATTAAGTCAAGTTTTGTAACATACTTTTTGGGAATTGTGTAGCAAATCACCTTCTAAAAATTAATAATGATGTACCCAATATTCCAAATTATTTGCTTTTTTAATGTTTTAATTCAATTAGAACAGGATTCAAGGTTATCTTAAAATGTCAGTCTCACTCATGTGCTCTGATATGCTTACTTGAGCAGAAGGAAAGGGACTGAGCTATATATATAGTATATGGGTAATTGTGTGCAATTCTGGGGCTGCTCAGGAGAGTGTGTAAATATTATTTTTACCTGAATTGTGAAGGAGAAATCTATTGAAAACCATTGGTCTAACCACGAACATTCATTTTACAGACACAGAAACTTAAGACCTGTAAGATCTCACAGCATAAGTTAGTGACCAAGATGAAATTTTAATTCAGGTCTTTTAAGTTATACTCCAGTATATTTTCTACTGTACCACAATGAGAGTATTTTCATAACATCTTAATGGAAGATAGAGTGCCACTTGGTTATATCAGGCATTCACATTTTTCTCGCTGCACTAAAGCACGCTTTCTTTCTATCAGATTAAAACTGACAGAGATGAAACAGTTTTGGGCTAATTTCCTTGGGTTGGCTCCAGGGCCTCTAATCTGCATTTCATCATGATACAAGCACATGTTTCCATCATTGGTACACTCATCTGCATCAGCCGGGATGTTAATCACATGCTAACCCAATTTCCTCTATGAATTTATTACTTACTCTTCATTTAAGTTCATGAAACCTAACATGAGCCCCAAATAAGCATAACATCCTTAACAAGAAGATCTCAGCTCAAGAACCATGCCCACTAGGCAACATAACCTAAGGATGAAGGCTTAGGAGAGGTAGGGAGAAAACAATCACTCCTGCAACCATACCTTGGGGACCCTCTGCAAAAGAAGATTATAATAAATTTGATAGGTTACATGGTACAAGCTGAAATATATGAGCAAGTCATGATTTGGCAACAAAATACAGTCCTTGTTTTAACTCTGTGCAGCTTGGTTGTACCAAATTGATCCATGATTTCCAAAATTAGAGGTACGGGCTTCAGAAAAGAGGGGAAGATGGTGGAGTGCATGGAAGGCAAAGGGAAGCTATAATGGGAAGGCATTTTGGAAGCAAAATCCAAATGCAAATTGGTTGTTAGAGAAACTATTCAGATCCATCTGGTGGCTGCATGTGATGAATACTACAAATCCCATCAATGGATATTCATTTTGGCAATGGCAAAGGAAAGTAAAATAGAACAAGTCAGGCCACCAGAGTATGGATGTTGGACTCAAACCAACTTGGATCAGAGTATGGATGTTGGACTCTTGCAAATGTGCAGCAAACACTCATCCCATGTTTTAGCCTAGTAATCATGAAAAGAGGAGGTTTTTAGTTAAGAAAATGTAAGAAGTGTCAGAGACATAAAAACTACATTACATAACTGACGGGGGAAATGTTTCTTTGTTTGCTGAGCTTCCAGATTGTCTGTCTATATTGATTTATTCATTCATTCCACCTACATCTGTTCCTAAGCACCTGTTATATGTCAGGCACAGTACCAGGCACTCAGGATACAAGATGATAGAACTACATTCCAGCCCTCAGAGAACTCTCAGTCTGGTGGGGGAAGTAGATGATAAACAAATACAATAAAGTTATACAGATAAGAACTGAAATCTATCAATAATGAGCTATGCATTTACTACTTGCCAGCTCCTGTTTTATGTAATTTACATGTATTATCTCATTTAATTCTCATAAATAGCCTATCAGGTAAGTAAGTATAATTATTTTTACCCATTTTACGATGGGAAAACCAAGGTGTAGAGAGGCTGAGTATCTTAACCAATGTCACATAGCTAGTAAATGGCAGAGCTGAGAAGTGAACCCAGGAAATCTGGCTTTTGAACCCAAGCTCTGAACTATTATGACATGTTTTCTCTTGAACTAAAAGATAACGTGAAATATCAGTCTATCTGTGGTAAGGTTATCACCTCAGGGTGATAACACTGCTGTTAATAAAACAGGGAAGCTTTTGCTGGGGAGAAGACCCCTGAGCTAGGTCTTGAAGAAGATCTTCTGGAGACGTATAGCATGGGGGCAACCAGGCAGAGGAGGAAGCATGAACAAAGTTACTGGAACTTGAAATGGAACTCCATATTTGTTCTTGGAGCTCCAGGAAGCCCCACATCGCTGCACAATAGAGCTGAAGAGGTGAGTAACTGGGAATGACACTGGAAAAAGAATTAGGGGCAAAGGGGACCAGATAATAAAGAACTTTGTGTGTACATCAAGAATTCCAAGTTTATTCTCAGGTCAAGGGAGAGTCCTTGTAGGGTGGTAAGCAAGACAGAGACCAGATTAAATGTGCTTTTTTATAGAAGTACTGAGTCATGGTGTAAAGCTATGATTGGGAAAAGGTGTTGGGGGCTGGGGAGTGATAAACAAGACTGAAAGAAAAGGGAACAGTTAAAGAACATTTGGAAATAATACAGGATGAACATTACCTGGATGCCAAAATCAGACAAGGACACACACCAAAAAGAAAACTACAGGCCAATATACCTGATTAACATAGATGCAAAAATCTTCACAAAATACTAGCAAACCAGATTAAACAATACATCAAGAAGATCATTTACCATGATCCCTGGGATTCATTCCAGGGATGCAAAGATGGTTCAACATATGCTCATCAATGAACATGGTAAATCACATTAATAGAGTCAAGGACAAAAACCATATGATTATTTCAATAGATGCTGAAAAAGCATTTGATAGAATTCAGCATTGCATTATTACAAAAGTGCTCAACATACTAGTTTTAGAAGAAATATACCTTAACACAATAAAGGCCATATATGACAAATTCACAGCTAACATCATAATGAAAAATTGAAAGCTTTTTCTCTAAGATCTGGAACAAGACAAGGATGCCCACATTCACCACTTTTATTCAACATAGTACTTGAAGTTCTAGCCAGAGCAATTAGGCAGGAGAAAGAAGTAAAAGGCATACAAATTGGAAAAAAGGAAGCCAAATTGTTTCTATTTGCAGACAACATCATGATATATACGTACAGAAAACTTCGAAGACTCCACTAAAAGACTGTGAGAACTAATAAATTTAGTAAAGTTGTAGGATACAAAATCAACATATAATATTGGTAGCATTTCTAATGCCAATAATGAACTATCTAGAAAAGAAATCAAGAAAAATAATCCCATTTATAACAGTTACCAAAAAATACCTAGAAATAAATTAGCCAAAGAGGTAAAAAAATAAAATCCCTACAACTTAAAACTATAAAATCATGAAAAAAAAAGAAGTAGACACAAATAAATGGAAAGATAGCCCACGTTCATGAATTGGGAAAATTAATATTGTTAACAATGTCCATATAACCTAAAGCAATCTACAGACTCAATGCAATCCCTATTAAAATACCAATTGCATTCTTTTTTCCTTTTTTCTTTTCTTTTCTTTTTTTTTTGAGATGGAATCTTGCCCTGTTGCCCAGGCTGGAGTGCAATGGTATGAACTTGGCTCACTGAAACCTCTGCTCCTGGGTTCAAATGATTCTCCTGCCTCAGCCTCCTGAGGAGCTGGGATTACAGGCGCCTGCCACCACGCCCAATTATCTTTTTGTATTTTTAGTAGAGATGGGATTTCACCATGTTGGCCAGGCTGGTCTCGAGCTCCTAACCTTGTGATCCACCTGCCTTGGGCTTCCAAAGTGCTGGGATTACAGGTGTGAACCACCACGCCTGACCCAATGACATTCTCCACAGAAATGGAAATAAAAAGAACCTTAAAATTCATGTGAAAATGCAAAAGACCCTGGATAGCCAAAGAAATCTTGAGGAAAAGTAAAGCTGGGGCATCATATTACCTGACTTCAAAATACATTACAAAACTATATTGCCAAAATAGCATGCTACCAGCATAAGAACTGAGATATAGGCCAGTGGAACAGTATGCAGAACCCAGAAATAAATCCATGTATTTATAGCCAACTGATTTGTAACAAAGGTGCCAAGCACACACACTGGGGAAAGGCCAGTTTTGCAATAAGTGGTGCTGAGAAAACTAGATATCCACATGCAGAAGAAAGAAAACCTTATCTCTCACCACATACAAAAATCAACTCTAAATGCATTAAACACTTAAATGTAAAAATCTCAGACTGTGAAACTACTAGAAGAAAACACAGGGGAAATACTTCATAAAATCGAACAGGGCAAGGATTTTTAAAATAAGATGTCAAAAGCAAAGGCAACAAAAACAATAATAGACAAATTGGATTACATCAAACTAATGAGCTTCTGCACAGCCAATAAAACAATCAGTAAAGTGAAGAGACCAACCTACGGAATGGGAGAAAGTATCTGCAAGCTATACATCTGACAAGTTAATATGTAGAATTTATAAGGAACTTCAACTCAATAGCCGAAAAGCAACTAATCAGGTTTAAAATGAGCAAAAGACTTAAATAGAAATTTTCCAAAAGAAGACATACAAATGGGCCAGACACGGTGGCTCATGCCTGTAATCCCAGCACTTTGGGAGGTTGAGATGGGTGGATCATGAGGTCAGGAGTTCAAGACCAGGCTGGTCAACATTGTGAAATCCATCTCTAGTAAAAATACAAAAATTACCCGGATGCGGTAGTGGGTGCCTGTAATCCCAGCTACTCGGAAGGCTGAGGCAGGAGAATTGCTTGAACTCAGGAGGCAGAGGTTGTGATGAGCCGAGAACGCACCATTGCACTCCAGCCTGGGCGACAGAGCGAGACTCTGTCTCAAACATTAAAAACAAAAATAAAAATAAAACTAAAAAAGAAAAGAAAGAAGACATACAAATGCCCCACAGATACATGAAAAAGATGATCACGATTACTACTCATCGGGGAAATGCACATTAAAACCATCATGAGATATCATCTCATCCAAGTTAGAATGGGTATTACAAAAAAGATGACAAATAACAAACGCCACTGAGGATGTAGAGAAAGGGGAACTTTTAGGTACTGTTGGTGGGAATATAAATAGTAGAGTCATTATGGAAAATAGTATAGAGGTTCCTCAAAAAATTAAAACTAGAACTACTATATGATCCAGCAGTTCCACTAGTGGGCATATATTCAAAGGAAATGAAATTAGTATTTTGAAGAGATATCTGCACCTCCGTGTTTATTACAGTGTGATTCACAATAGCCAAGATATGAAATTAACCTAAATGCCCATCTACAGATAAATGGATTAAGAAAATGTAACTATATATAAATACATATTTATGTATACATATATGCGTGTGTGTATATATATGTACACATACACACTATGAAATATTATTCAGCCATAAAAATAACATTCTGTCATTTTTGGCAATGTAGATGAACCTGAAGGACATTCTGTTAGGTTATGAGTTGGGAAATAACTCATGCACGGAAAGACAAAAATCTAATAATCTCATTAATATGTGGAATCTTAAAAAAGTTAATTTTATAGAAGTAGAGAGTAGAATAGTGGGGAGGGTGTAGTGAAGACCAGGAGAGATTAGTCAAGAGTACAAATTTATAGATAGATAGGAAGAATAAGTTCTGGTGGTGTTTTTCTTTTCTTTTATTCTTCCTTCTTGGACTTCAGGTTCTTGTGTTCTATTACATAGTAGGGTGACTACAACTAATAACAATGTAGTGTATATTTCAAGGTAGCTTGAAGAGAAGATCTTGAATGTTATCACCACAAAGAAATCATAAATGTTTAAGGTGACTGATGTGGTAATTACCCGCATTTAATCCTTACACAATGTATACATGTATAAAGATATCAACCTGCATTCCATAAATATGTACAAATATGTGATTATTATAAATTAAAAATTAATCAGAAAAAATAAAAAGAAATAGTCTAGGATGGTGGTTGGGTTAAGGGGGATAAAGATGGATGATGTGATGCTAAACGGGGAGGAATACAGAAGTAAGAAGAATTAACTTTCAGGATAACTATTCACTTTAATTCCACTTCGTTTTGTATCCTTAAAGTCTGTTGGTGTCCAGAAGAATTTTTTTTGATGACTGAAACAGGCAATTCTGAAGAAACTGGCCATTGTCATGGGATTGTTTCTTCTTCTACAGATCTTCCTGAATGAAATGCAGGAATCAGTTACGTTTCACTTGATTATCTTGTATCTAAAAGATATGTTCTAATCAATAGTTAAAATATACAGAATCCAGGCTTACAATGCAATCAAGTCAGGTAAAGTCATGGATATTTCTTAGCAAAAAATCTTCAAAATGTTATCAATATCCCCAGTTGTATTACTATGCAGTTTTGGTTTACTCAAATCTCCCATATTTTTCATGATTGAAATATTCAATCAGATAACACCAGGGTGAAAATAATGAAGCCTTGAGATGATGTGTTTCATCAAGTAGAAAATAATTTTAAAAGCATTCTTAAGGATGCAGAAGTGACTGTGAAAAAAATACTGATTTCCTGCCAAAAAGGGGATTATTCCAGCTCACCAGAAAAAGGAAAAAAAAAAAAAATGATGACACCTGTTGGCAGTTTAATGCTAATATGAATTCTGCTTTCAGGATGGAAATTATGCATCAACAAAAATATAAATATAATTTTTTTCACAGCTGTGTAAGTGAAAAAACATATGTTGAGAAATTAGAGAAAACTATTATCCATTATTCAAAATTTCCATGGCCACTGAGTGAATCCAGTGTTGGAATTAGAAATGTACAATGCTTTTTAATTAATTTAATTTACATTGTTGGCTGATGAAATGCCACAAATAACCACAACATTTAACACTCTTCCCTGTTCTCCTTTTAAAAATGCTCTGCTGTTTACAGGAGCCAGCATGGCTGCTAATTTTCTGGCTTCCCCTGGAGAAAATTGAAGCAGGGTTTGTGCAGTTAAAAAAGAAACCATAAACCACAGGGAGGTGGGCCAAGGTCACCAAGAAGGCTTCCCCCAAGTTCAGATGTGATCTCCTAATAAGTTCCTCAATGATATTGTTTGGCTCTGTGTCCTCATCTAAATTTCATCTTGAATTTCATCCCCACGTGTTGAGGGAGAGACCTGGTGCGAGGTGATTAGATCATGGGGGCCGTTTCCTCTGATGTTCTCCTGATAGTGAGTGAGTTCTTATGAGATCGGATGGTTTAAAATTATAGCACTTCCTTCTTTGCTCTCTCTCCTGTGGTCTTGTAAAGAAGGTGCTTGCTTCTCCTTCACCTTCCACTACGAAGGCCACTATGTGGCCTCCCCAGCCGTGTGGAACTGTGAGTCAATTAAACTTCCTTTCTTTATAAACTACCCAGTGTCAGGTAGTATCTTTATAGCTGTGTGAGAGAGAACTAATACACTCAACCAGTTAGTGAATGAGAAATACCATGAGATTTGAAGGAAACTAAGAAAACAGAATTGAGTATTTCTTAAAAACTATTTTCCATATATCTGAAAGTATGATAGGTGTTATATCAGAACTGTTACTTATCATTCTACATGACCCTGGCCAAATTACTTCTCTCTTTGATGTTTAGTTGTTCCTATCTGTAAAACGTGGGGTTAGGCTTCAATGGCTTCTCTGTTTCCCTCTGGAATCTTGATGATTCTCTAAATTAGGGTCACAATCCTCAAGAATCTCAGAATTACACAAAATTAATAAGACCAGCCTACCTAAGCTGATTAACTAAATTAACAATAAAACTAAAAGCACTAGGGGAATGACTCTGTGTCCTGCACACTCCGATGCACTGCACACCATGGTCTCTATCACTTTATTATGGGTCACACTCTCCATCCATGATCCCATTGCCTACTCAAAGCAATCCTATGGCGTGGGTTTCATAGCACAGATGAAGAAACCAATGCTCAGAGTACTTGAGATAGTTAAGATTTCAGAGGTGGGATGCAGTCAAGGTTGGAATAGAGTTTATGTCTTATTGCCCTCGGTATCTGACTGCTAACCACTGCCCCATACTGCCAATAGCAATAACAGGGAAGTGTCCCCAAGGTCTGTTTTAATCCCGGCATAAAGAGAGTGCAGTATAAGAGGAAGATGGCAAGGCTGTAATCAGATGGTCCTGGGAATTTATCTTAGCACTTCCATGTGGAACCTGTGTATTGCTGGGATCTCCAGGCCTATGTCTTCATCTGTAAAATGGGGATATCAATATTAACCTAATAGTGTTGTAGTGGGACATAAGATAATATTAAGTGCTTGGCACAATGCCTATCACATGGTACATAAATAGGAGGGTTTTTTTTTTTTTTTTCTTGTCATCCTCCTTCATTCCTGTAGTCTTATTTCTTTCAGGGTCTGACCACTTTCTGTCCAGTTTTCTCCTTGTCTTACTGGTGTCTGGTTTGTCTAGAGAGATTTTAAATATTTAAAGGTCACCATTTGGTCAAAGTAGGAAAATCACCCTTTTGTATTTGAAACATGTCTTAAATCACTTGCACTGGCCCTGGGCCAGGCTCAGAGGATCCTGATTAGCATACGCCATCTCCCTTGAAGGGAGAGAAAGTGAGAGATAGGCATCTACAAATTGCAGTCCTTCATTAGCCTGTCTGCTGATATTGACGTTATAATTTTCTAGTCAACTTTTTTCACACCCAGACCTCCCTTGGCTCTTGATTTCTGACCTGCAGCCGCCCTCTCTTCCCAGTCAGCTTCCTCAAGCAACTCTACCTTGTCAAATGTGGCCACTCATGTTTGGTGATGCCATAAACAAAGGATATGCTTATGAAGGCAAGAAAATTGAGTGATCTAATTCCTGCCACTGGAGATCACACCCTACCAGTGATACGGTTGCCTGCAGTTGAAAAATGCAGCATCTTTGGATGTATACAGAGAAGCAAACTATAAAAAAAATTGAACTTAAATAAATTCAGAAGAAAAGGTGGATCTGATAAATAAGAATCTACTCTGTGCCAGACTTTTCACCAAAAACGCAGTTAACACTTAGTATGCGCCAAGTACTATGGTAGCACTTTAAAAATATTAACTCATGAAATCCCTGTAGGCACCCTATGAAATAGACAGGATGATAGGATTAAAGTCTTCATCTTACAAATGAGGATACTGAGCACAGAGAGGTTGTCATCTCCTCAAGGCCACACCAGTAGTAAGTAACAGAGGCAGGATTTGAGCCCAGGCTATCTGAGTTCTGAATCCAGGCTCTTAGCCACTATATTGAGCAGCTTCTAGGTTGAGGGACAGCAGGAGCTTCTTAGGAAATGGGACTGGGGACAGTAGTTGGTCACCTGCAGCAGAAGAGAGTGGGTATACTAGAGAGTGGCTCCTAGCCAGAAGCATTTGGCATGCTGTGGGCATCCATCTATGTGCTTTGTGGAAGGAGGGCAGAGTGTTGATTAATCTGTCCAGTTGGTTAAGGGAGTAGACTGTTAAGATCTGAACTCCTGTGTTGTTGCCATTACGATTCCCATTACAATTACAAAGATGAAGACATCAAACACAGAGGAGATATGTAACTTGTCCAAGGCAGGATTTTCAACCAGTGCTATTTTATACCTTACCCTACTGTCTTCCAAAGGCCCTCAGTGGCATGGAGTCTCTCCAAACCAGGTCAGTGTTGATGTGCGGAACTTCAAGAACCAACTTTGCCTTCCTAACACACAGGCAATGTGACCATTTCTCATCAGTGTTGTCTCAAAAGAATAGGTGCAACATCCGGAAAGCAGGGAGCAATTCACACTTTATGTAAAGCCCACAGCAATAAGTATGCTATACACAGAAGAGGTACTGAGCTGGTGAGCTGAGTGTGTCATATGCTCTAGCTCCATGATGAAGCTGGAAAAGGGCAGCCATAAGAATAAAAAAGCACCCCTAAGGAGACAGAGGACATACTTGGGTTATTCCAGTAGCTTCAGTCACAAATACTTGGCATATATGCTACCTACCACTTGCCTCTCTTGTGCCCTTAAAAGGCTTGAATAATAAACACAATGTTGTCATCATGACTTAAGCTTAGCACCCTCTCAAACTTCTCAACACAGTATTCCTAGCAGTGAACACCCATTGATTAGATAAGGAATGTGAGAGTGAAGCCTATTTTTCATCTCTGTATAGCCTGAGAAGTGGTCCCAATGAGTTTATCCAATCTCATGTCCAATGCGATATAATCCATAATATCTTTGCATAATTTTGCAATGTCATTTCATACCTGCCTTTCCAATTGAGGGGACTGGGGCACTCATGTGTGACTGATGGGCAAGAAAGAGTTCTCTAGAAGGAGAAAGGTGAGAGCAACAGGCCTGCCAGCTGGCATTGACATACAAAGCAAAATGATAGGTTTGAGGCTACATTGAGCAGGAGTAGCTTTGGGCCTGTGGGACTCAGATCACCTGAGTCATCTGTCCCAAGCCCTAAATTTCCTCAACTAAGAGAAGAACAGCTAACCCCCCACTCGAAGGTATCTAAGACAACCTTGTCAGAGGGATCATTTCAGTGCACTCTGTGAGTATGTTGCTCTCATCTCCAAAAACTTTCAATGGCTTTTCATGGCCTGCTGGATAAAAACCAAGCTCCTTACTCTACCACTGATATTGCCATCTTAGTTGCCCGATTCTGAGCTCCCAGCCCCTCCATATTTAATTCTAGTCAACTTGTCTAATTTTCTAGTCAACTTTTTGACTAGAAAACTTTTTTTTTCATTTAAATTTCATAGCTAAAGTAGACTTGAAGCTCCCCAAATGAGCTGTGTGATCATGGACATGTTTCTTAAACTCTTTGTTCTTTGCTTACTTCACTTAGAATATCACTTCGCTCTGTCTGAGTACATGCTTAACAAATGTCAGTTATTATGTGTATTTTTAGTTCTATGTACTCATATGAATGTTTTTTCTGATATGTCTGTTTATGAAGGCGTGCCTGTTTCACAGCCTTATGCCATTTGTCTGTGCTTGTTTGCTTCTGTCTCTATCTTATGCTCTCAAACCCTATACCAAATCCAGAAAGAGTATTTTATCCTTCACGAAGACAACTTTGGGTTTGCAGGACAGAGCCTTCTCTCAGGCTAGCTTGGCTAGTACAAAGGTTTTCTCACACTCACAGGGAATTCTCTGCATCCACAGACAAATGGCAGGAGTGGAGATGTGGAAAGCCTGCGGTCATCAAAGCAGAGTTTTGTTTTCTTTTCCCCCAAGCCCTTGTCCCTGGTTTCTCTTATCATTAGTTCCTGTATGCAGATATGTGGTGCTCCCAATTAGCTGATTGTGGCTACATTTTTCTGGGGGATAAACCCACATGGCTTTTTTTGTTTCTATTGCTCTCAGGGTTCTGTTAGCAATGTTATTGATTGGCCCTTTGTGATTTCCAGCTTGTAGAAGTTTGTTAAAATGGCAGATGAGTGAAGCAAAAACTATTGTGGGCTTCATTCTATTTCAGCTAGTAGCATTTCATATTCAAGAAAAAAACCTGTAACTATTTTCAATTCCAATTTTAGTTTAGTCTTTCTTTCTGCCTGTTTTTCTGTTTCAATCCTGTCAAAATAAAAGCTGAAGATTAGCTAGGAAGGAAATGCAGAACATTTATAGCTATGAATCAGAGACAAGGGTAAGTGAACTTCCTGCTGATGGATGGACAAGCCGGGGTAGTAATTGGTGGTGGTCGTTCATTCTTGATTTTAAATGTAGGATCATTCTGATTTGCATTCTGTTTTCACTTACACTTTCAAATTCTCTGAGCAGGAGCTGTTGAAGATCAAGATGGTGCAGGAGGAAGAAAGAAAGGAAGGGAGGGAGGGAAAGAATGAAGGAAGGAAGGAAGGGAGGGAAGGAGGGAGAGAGGGACGGAGGGAGGAAGGAAGGAAGGAAAGGAGGGAGGGAGGGAGGGGAGGGAACGGGGGAGGGGAGGGGAGGCAGGAAGAAAGGGACAGAGGAAGTCCTCAGAGGGAGAGATCCTGCCCTTAGTCACTGGGAAAATTGACAGATGTAGCAGATTGCTTTGTCTTACCAATTCTTTTGCCTTGCGCCTCCCTGGAGAATGCCTATTAACTTTTGCATGCTCCCTGCATCAAACCAGGAGTGAAATTCTGAAATGAGTGAGTTTGGTAATTTTATTAAAAATCAGAAGCTTAATGGGAAATAGTCATGTTACAAATTGCACAGCCTTGGGTCATCTTGCGGGCTCCCTTCTCCCCCAGGAGGCCCATTCTTTCTCTTTGTCTGAGCTCCCAGACTAAGATATTCCTGCCATGAGCAGACCTGTCTGAGAGTGCAGCCCAGCCTCTTGCGGGTCAAGAAAGAAGAAGGGGAGCAGCTCTACCAAGCTGGCCTGCTTCCCTCAATTCTCCCACTGCCCCATCTCCCTGGAATTCTAGAGGATGACTATCCCCCACTCCTTAGTGCCACCTATGTGGCACAGTGTCTGCCACATAGGTGATGCTCATTAAATGATGAAGGAATCAATATACAGATGAATGAATGCAAGCAAGTTATCCACTACTGTAAGACTACCCAAGTACAAGTTACCCAAGTAACTGATACACGGTAGAAAGTACTAGGTGCAGTCAAAGAAATGTAAACTTAGTGCCAGGAGAGACAGCACAGTACAGTGGTCAAGTACAAGGGCTGTGGCCTAATACAAACCTGGGTGTGGTTCCTGACGGATCATTTACTAGCCATGGGCTAGTTTCCCTCATCTTGGGAAAGCCATGATAATAGCACTATGAACCATGACTTAATCTATTTTCCTATCTCTGTTTAACAATTCTGAAATCAAGCAGGAATGATTACTTGCTCCAGGAATACTTGCTTTTGGAAGATAAAAATGAGAACAAGTTAAAATAGCTTATCAAGACTCACAGCATGCTCTCCAAGACTCGCATGAGAATCCTCACCTCGCTGGGCCCACCAACCCAAAGTCATGATGGTGTATACTCTACTCAATCCCAACCAATTCTCCAGGCCCTAAAACTTCATACCTGCCTTCCCCTGACTTTCCCCTTCAGAGATACTATTTACACTGGGCTAAGGTGGTACTCTCCTTGCAAGAGTAGTTTCATTAACACAGCCTTGCTTAATCAGCAGGTATTTCTGATGGTCTTTGTGGGGATCTGATGGCTGACACTACTTCAGAGACTACTTGGGAACATTGTATTAGATAAGGAAAGAGAAGCATTTAGTTCAGGGCCTAGCACTTGGTAAATACACTTTAAATAATATTATTATTACCACTATGATTAGAGAACAGGCTTACTACATCTAGCCAAAGAAATTCATTTATCTATTCTTTTTTGTTTTTTTGAGACAGAGTCTCACTCTGTTGCCCAGGCTGGAGTGCAGTGGCGTGATCTCGGCTCACTGCAACCTCCGTCCCCCAGGTTCAAGCAATTCTCCTGCCTCAGCCTTCCGAGTAGCTGGAACTACAGGCACATACCTCCACGCCTGGCTAATGTTTTTGTATTTTTAGTGGAGATAGGATTTCACCATGTTTCCCAGGCTGGTCTCGAACTCCTGAGCTCAGGCAATCCATCAGACTCAGCTTCCCAAAGTGCTAGGATTACAGGTGGGAGTCACCGTGCCCAGCCTATCTGTTTTTTCAGTAATCTCCCATTGAACTAGCGCATCTAGTCCATGTTCTAGTTCTTGGAGATACAGGGATGAGTAGTTACTAACTTTGAAGAGCTTGTGACTTAGGGGAGAAAATAGAAGGGTAAAGTAAAAGTTGTAACAGGGTGTGATCAGCCAAGGTGGAAAGGATGCACAAAGCAGAATAGTGGCATAAGGAAACAAGTCATCACTTTGTCTACCACACCAGACTCTAGGAGTGGAAGGGAGATTGCTTAAAGGCCTGAGTTCTGGAGATTAAATAGAAATGTGCCTGACCATCAGGAATAGGGACTAGGAAAGCCTTTCATTGAATGAGAACAGGACAGGTAGTACCAAGGGGCATAGGATACAGCTAGGATGCACTGGGAAATATAACCTAGTTCTACATGATGGAAATTGAGAAGGAGGCCACAGAGAAAGGCAGGTGCACATCAAGGAGGTTTTGAATAAAAGTGAAGGATCTTGGGCTTTATTTTGAGGAAATAAAATTATTACCATTGCAGCTAAAGAGTATTGAGTGTTTAAGTCAGGTGCTGTTCTAAACACTTTATATACTTAAAACTTTATGTATATGATCCTCATTTAATAGTTCAAACAACTTTAATTTCTATTCTTATTAATCATCTTCATTTTATTGATGGGGAGAATTAAACCACAAAGAAGTTAAGTAACTTGCTCAGAATCATGTAGCTCAAAAGTGACAGCATCAGTATTTGAACCCAGGCAATCTGGCTGCCACGTTCACTGTCTTAGTCACTACCCTGAACTACCTCTGATGGTATCAGATTTCTGTTTGAGAACGATCACTCTGGCAGCAGAGGGATAAGGAAAACCAGGGCCTAAAACTGGACGCATAAGCTAAAAATGGATAGTGGAGCTTATCCAAAGGAGTGCTCTGTAGGTTTTAAAAAATGACATGACCAGTTGAGTGTGAATTTATGAAAAGAACACTAAGGCAGCCATGACCAAGAATGATGGTGAGAAACAATGTGGAACAGAAAGACCAGCAAGTCAGAGACCATTGAAATACTCTTGGCTAGAGGTGACTGCAGTTGCAATTCAACTTTGAAATCCAGAAGGGGAAGTGCCCAGACTCTCATTATTCCAAAATATTTACTTACATTTCACACTAAAATTAAGCCATGGGACAGGAAGTTCAAGCCAGCACATAGGCACTGCTATTTTCAAGAAATGTCAGGCAGGCCTAACTGCTCCACCGAGAAGTTTCCTAACCATAATTGATGTGTTAAAGCTCAGCAGCTGTTTACACAACTTTGCGAGCACCCACAGGAGTCGGTGGTGAGTGCTGCTAAGTGATGGTGTGCGTAGACTAAGACAGCCTGTGTGTCACCTGTTCTTTCACATCTTATTACCTGGCTATTAGAAGGCACATCTGTAATCTGCTGCAATCACAGGTAGGCGAGGCAGGGATGGCGCCGTGATCATGATGAATGGGATTCTGTCTGCGTCACTGGGAATGTTCCATAAATGGCTTCTGGATCCTGGGGCCACTTTCATAATGTATTGAGAGACAAATCTTACTGCACATCTCTAGAGACAGTAGACAATCTCAATTTCTCTCTGCTTGTCTCTTTCTCCTTTCTCTCTTTTTCCCTGTCTCTCACCCTCTTCTCCTTGCTTCCTTCTTTCCTTCCTTCCTTCCTCTCTCTTTCTCTCTCCCCTTCTCTCCCTCTGTCTCTCATAATGGAGTGTGGTTGGAAAATCCTGTTTAATTCCTACATTTAACTCTTAAGTGTCACCTTTTCACAATATCTGGCTCAGCAAATCACAGAGAGGCAGATAAATAAGGACCAGACAAGTTTCGTTTTCAAGGCTGGGAGTGGGGTGGGGGAGGGTGGCAGACAGATGTAGGAGGAAGAATGTGGGCCTCATGCTATGGTTCTTGAAGTCTCCCGCCCAGTCTTTGGCAGGAGCATTTCTAAAAACTATTTGGCCAGGGATTTCTTTTCTTATAGAGAAGTTAATGATATTGATGGTCTACTAAAGACACTTTAGAAAACCCTGACCTACAGGGTGTTGTCTGGGCTCAAAGGTGACATCTGTGTGCTGTAAAGAGATTGTATCAGAAGAGATACGCATGTGCCTATTTTTCTGCATTAAAACCAAAGCCTCTTCTGCTTAAGTTTGGTTAGTTCACAAACTTAGCTTAGCAAATACAATGTTGGACATGAATATTTAAAAGAACACCCCCTGAGATGTGATATCAGTGGTTGCAGTGTGAGGAGGTGGTGGGAGCTTTACTGGTACTATACAAAATGATACTTTGGAATCTATGTCTCTTCCTGTTGTGGGAAACCTGTTTTCAAAAGAAACCAAAATCAAGTAGTTGCTCTTCCTACCTGAAGAAGAAAACTAGAACACCTTTCTCATCTTCATACCTCATCTTCCGCATCTGCAAAATGGGATCAATAATGGCACTCCCCTTTCTATGGTGTAAGATTTCCCATGAGATGACGTATTTAAAACATCATGCCAGACATGATAAAAGCTGTGTCAATGTTATTATTAGCCTGTCTTTTATCTTTTGTTGTAACTAATTATGCTTATGTCAACTTTTTAGGTGAGTCATATAGTGTTCTCATTGCAGATAATAGTTTTAGGTATTTTCCAGAATTAATGAAGTACCTTATGTGTAATTTTACATTTTATTAGAGATAGAGCACTGGGTTGGGGAACTGTTAAGCTGCAGTAATTCCAAGGGGGAAACCAGGTAAGCAGGTATCCCTAGAAAAGTGGCCTTAAGGAAGTTTGGTCCTGCCCGGGTGTAGGGCAACGGTTCCTGTATGAAATGTTATTTGGATGCAGAATGGGTCAGATCTGGCATCCAAAAGCAATGGCTGTGTATGTTCCTCTGTCGTCCATGCTGACTACCATTGGAGGCAGCCAGTCCCCTACATCCCTGAGCTCACAGGGTGTCACATATGAGCCCACCGGCAGGTGATGTGCCTCTAGCAGTCTGCCCTGCTGCCCACCACATCCTCTCTGCACTGACAGGGAGGAAGGATAAGGAGGACTTTGGCCACAGCTGTCCAGGCAGAGGTAAGGAGTTGGGGATAAGGAGCAGGTGGGCACTGGGAGGGGGAGAACTGAGAAGCCACATAAATGACAGAGCAGAGCAGATAAAAGCCTTGTTTACACTCCTGCCTCACAGAATCTCCTGGTCTCTAGAAATACATATTTCAGTGGCCCTCCAGAAGACAGAGAATGGCATGCTGGCAGGCAGGGAACAAATAGCTGATTTATCCCTGTCTGTATTATTTCTGCCTTCTGCAAACATTACAATTTGGTCAGCAACAGTGAGGGCAACATCTGTTATTTTCTAAGTGTTTCATATAAAACCTTATGTCCAGGCATGGTGGCTCACACCTGTAATCTCAGTGCTTTAAGAGGCTAAGGCCAGAGGATTGCTTGAGGCCAGGAGTTCGATACCAGCCTGGGCACCATAGTGAGATCCCATCTCTAAAAGAAAAAATAAAAAAAAAATCTAATTAAAGGCACTATTATTATCCCTGCTTTTCAAAACAGAGACATAGCACAGTTAAACTGAATCAGGTGGCAGCTGGGGAGCCAGGATCTGTGCCCAGGTCTGATGGACATCATTGTCTCGGTTCTTATCTGCTATGCTCTGTTATTGGGTTATAAGGCATCAGTCATCAAATTCTAATTTCCTCTCAAACTGGGCACCTACTGGGTGTAAGTCCGTGCTCTGAGTTTCAGATAATGCTTGTCACTGGGCAAAAGTGTTCAGGATGATGTCACATAGGTGGAGGCCTATATTAACTCACTTAATCTTGTACACAACCCAGAAAGAGAGAAAACAAGACGTTCAGGGGCATTAATACACTTGTTCTGTTAGGATACTGTCATATCCGTAAAACTGTGGAGCAGGAACCTGGAACCAGAGCTGCTGGCTCCAAAGCTCTTAACTCCTGAGCAGCTACTCTCAAATCTCCCATTAAATCTCCTTAAATTTCCTCCTAGAAGGAGAGACAGAAGATGTGTTCAACTAGTCAGAGCCAAGAGGGCAAGAGAACTCTTCTTTTTTTCTCTAATTCAAACCAAGTGTAGATGTCTCCAAACTTAAGGGGGCCTGAAGGGGGAGTTTTGGAAGGATACGTAGTCATTATAAACCAAGGTCAGTGGATGGGCCTGTAGATTTGGGGCATGGGGAGGTAGACATGGTTGTGGAACTCTGAATATTGATCTTTCCCTCTCGCATGAGACATTAAACTCCTTCAGGACAAGACCGGGCTTTCTTCCTCTCTGATCTACAGAATCAAAGTAAGTTCCCATTGTGGTTTGGTAGACAGATAGATGAATAAAAGAGTCAATATATATCAATTTCACACTGATTCAGATGGCTATTCAGAGAAACTCCAGAAAATTATAAGTGATGGTGAGTTGGAGAAACTGGAATTCTTGTGCATTACTGATGGGAATGTAAAAGAGTGCATCTTCTATGGAAAATGATATGGCAGTTCCTTACACAATTAAGCATAGCATTTGATCCAGTCAGTCCAGTATATACACAAAAGAATTAAAAGCAGGCACTGGAACAGATGTTTGTATACCCATATTCACAACAGACGTTTGTATACCTTTGTATACCCATATTCTTGTGCATGACCAGCATTATGCACAAGAGCTAAAAGGTGGAAGCAACCCAAATGTCCAGAGATACATGAATGGATAAATGAAACATTCCATAAGCGTACAATGAATTACTATTCAGCCTTGAAAAGCAAGGAAATTCTGAAACAAGCTACTACATAGCTGAACCATGAAGACATAATACTAAGTAAAATAGCCAGTCACATAAGGGCAAATATTGCACGATTCCACTTACATGAGGAGGTAGAATATTCATCATACTCATACAGACAGACAGTGGGATGGTGGTTTCCAGGGGCCTGGGGGTGGGGAATTATTGTTTAATGAGTATAGAGTATCAGTTAGGGAAGATGAAAAATGTTTTGGAGTTGGATGGTGGTGATGGTCACACAACAATGTGAATGTGCTCAACTCCACAGAACTGTGTAATTAAAAATGATCAAAATGTTTTATGCTATGTATATCTTACCACAATAAAAAATGGGGAAAAAAAAGAATTAGTAATTAGGCTGGTTGCAGTGGCTCACGCCTGTAAGTAATCCCAACACTTTGGGAGGCCGAGGCAGGTAGATCACCTAAGGTCAGGAGTTAGAGACCAGCCTGGCCAACATGGTGAAATCCCGTACCTACTGAATATACAAAAATTAGCCAGGCATGGTGGTGCATGTCTGTAATCCTAGCTACACAGGAGGCTGAGGCATGAGAATCTCTTGAACCCAGGAGGCGGAGGTTGCGGTAAGCCGAGGTCACATCACTGCACTCTAACCTGGGTGACAGAGTGAGATTCTGTCTCAAAACAAAAAACAAAAAACAAAAAACAAAATCAATAGTTGATGGGTGAATATCACAAGTACACTCCTTACAGTTTCTTTCAGTCCCTCCTGTTTGCTTACAATGCGAAACATACCTGTTTGAGAATTATCTTTACTTCTTCATAATAATATGCATCCAAGCAAGCGACCAACTGCATTTGAGAACCTCCAGTCTCCAGGACCTCATGTGATTTTTAGATAAGGGTACAGGTAGGGAAGGGCATTCTGGAATGAGAATCCTGTGGTCAGTTCCTATCAGAGGAGGCAGGCGGGCATGCAGAATAAAGGCACACATAGCAAGCCAATCTTGGGAAGAACAGTGGTGGCGGAGTCAGTTGATCTGGTTGAAAATCCCAGGGCAATTACTGTGGGGTATTATGCAGGTCAGGTTAGTTTTTGTCCCTCCATGGCCTCACCTGGAAGATGCAGATGAAAACCTTTGCCCTAGCGACCATTAGGGTGGGGGTAAGTGTGGTAAAGAAAAGGGGGAAAGTGGGAAGTGCTGTGCACTGAAGGCAAACTCTGCTAGTGTCGACTGTGCAGTCTAGTGCTGGACCAGGCATGGTAGGGAGAGACTGCTAAGTGTCGGGATGAGGCAGCAGCCTGAGCAGGCAGAGAGCGGCTCATCAGCGTTGAGACCTATTGCTACGATTCATCAGGTAAGTGGCACTACTGGAGAGAGTACTCTTGATTATCAGAAGGAAATAAATCCTCAACCCTCCACCTACTTATGTTCCTTTGCTATTAAATCTGGAGAAAATAAACTCACAGTGCAGGGAGGTTTACTGATTCCTAAGGACAGTTGCTGGCTTTAAAAATCCATCATCACCTGTGTGTCGGGTTTAGCTGCAGGGCAGGAAAAAAGGGTAGTGAAGAAGACTGGTGAGAAATGAGGCTGACTCCTGTCCAGGACAGGACAAAGTGAAGCTAGAAAGCAGGCAGGGAGGTTCCCTCATGGTGCGTCAAACAGGAGACAGGAAAGACTGGTCCTGGGTCAATGCAATTACAATAATGACAGATCTCTGGAGGCCACAGCCAGCCACTTCATGCACCTTTATGACTTGTGAAGAAGGAACCCATTCTTGGTTTAAGGCTCTGCCATTGTTATTTTGAAATCCATAGTAAGTTTTAAGCAAAGGGTCCTAATTTTCCTTTTGCATGGTGCCCTGCAAATTATATAGACAGTTCTGTAGAGAGTTCAATATGACTAGGTGCCTACTCTGTCCAAAGTTCTAATCTTGTCAGGAAAACAAGAGCTATATACCAAGGACTTGGATTAAGGGAGGAAAAGACAGAAAGACAGAGAGGGGAGAAAGCAAAGGTAAGGAAATCAACCACTGAACTCAAATGTTACCTTTCCGTGAGACTGCCCTAAACTACCCTATTTAAAATTGCAACTTGCTCTCCCAACCCCTCACCTGATAGCCATTTCTCCGCTGAATTTCAAAACTTTTTCAACAGTATTTGCTACTTGCTAATGTACTATACACTTTACTAATTTAGTAGGCTTGTTATTTATGGTCTGTCTTGCCCTCTTAGAATGTAAGTTCCTTGCGGGCAGGAATCTGTAGCTGTTTTATTCATTGATGTATCCAAAGTTCCTAACAATTCCTGGTATGCTGTAGGCCCCCAGTGGATTTTCCGTACACAAAAGAATGAAGTGAGCACTTAATATGTGAAAAGACTTATGCTAAACCAGTTTATCTCATCTAATCCTTTCAAGGACCTTACAAGATTTGGTCATTTGTTTACCATGCATAGGAGCCAAATTGGGTCCTGGAGGGACAAATATAGATATGTCCGGGGATCTGCCCTCAATATAGATATTAGCAATTTAGAGATACTCTTACAATAGAGAACCTGAGGCTCAGAGAGGCTGAGCGATTTGCCAAATGTTAACATAGAGGAAGCCCCTGCTTTTCCAGAAGAGGATTAGGGTCTGAGGGAGAAGAAAGGCAGAGAGATTGAGAAAGAGAAACTGGGGAGTGAGATGGGGGAGATGGCAGAGGGAAGAGTCAGCATTGGGGGAACCATGCTGTGATCTCTAGGTGGCTTTGGGTGTCCTCCTGAAGGAGAGGAAGCGCAGGGAAGGGAAATGAACAGGAAGGGTACCAGAAATTATCTTAGGAGTTCAGGAAAGGTGGGCATTTCTTTGGGACTCAGCCCCACATTTGGAGGAGATTATTTCCACTGACCCAGGCATGACTTTCACCCAGCCCCCAAGGTTGCACTTGCTTGATTTATCTAAACCAGGCAGCTGTACCTTAGTGAAAAGAATCGTAAATGTGGACTCATGAAGCTTGGATAAAAAACAAAACAAAACTCAGTCTTTTGTCTTGAAACTTTGTTCACAAACTTTGTGTAAAGTCTTGTCCTTGCCATTCATGGTGTGCCCTGGAGCAAGTGAGTCACCTCACTGTTCTGAATCTGGCTATTCAAATGGGGGCACACTTTTATGCTGGAGAAGTCATTCAACTCAGAATTAAAAGTCATACCTTCCCCAGCCCCAGAACCCTAGTTCATTATGAGTTGTGTGGTCTTAGGCAAACCTCTTAAGCTCTCTGAGCCTTACTTTCTTTACCAATAAGCCACAAATCATAAAGCAAAGATAAAAGATAATATATAGAGAAAAACGACTAGCTTGAGGATTGGATATATAACTCCAACCCCATTAGCATAAGGTTTTAGCCAACTCTGACAACTTCACTCAAAATCAGCCTAGATCTACAGAGGGTCAAATCTTGCAACTGAAGCATCTATTCCATTCTCCACTTTTTTTTCATAATACCTTTTTTACCTTTGAAAGTTGCAGAATGTGCCTGAACTTAACTTGCAACTTTCTTTAACCCTTGCTGATTCTTTTGGCCCTAGGAGTGTTATCAGATCAGCAGGCAGGGAAGTGAGGGGTCCCCAGGGAACAGGATATACTTTTCCATTTCAGTTGCAGAGGCAGTTCAGTTCTGTGTATATGAAAAGTAGTCAAATTATTGCAAATGTCTAGTCAATTCCAAATGTCACCAGCTACCAGTAAACAACAAAAAGCACGCTACATTCAGGACTGGATCATTTAAAACATAATTATAATAAATGATTTAAAGGAGCTCTTTTAATTACCACTACATATCAAAGCCTCAGGAAGGCATTCCAGAAGAATTGTTTTCTATTGTAACTGCATAAATTTAAATGCCATTAATTTCATATCTGTCATTCACTTTTCTTCTAGTACATTGATCTCTGTATCAGGGAATTCAATGCCTCCCATTTCATTTAGGGATTTCATGGTTTTGATTCGGGAAATGTTTTGTTTTCAGTCCTTCAATTCCCAAATGCCATTTCCATTCCAGAGCGTAATTTTGGAGACCAAGTGAAGACTAAAATGAAGGAAAAGAAGTGAGACTAGGTGAAGAAATTGAAAAGGCAACTGCCTTTGTGATTAAAGGACCAAGTTTTTACTACTGGCTCTGCTACTGATTTGTGATGTGACCTATCTGGATCCATCACCTATCTGGACTTCAGGTTCTGCTCCATAAAATGGGAATAAGAATAATTGCTGCCCCTGCCTATCTCACTGGAGGTTTGAAGTTTCAATGAAAAATGAGAAAGAATTGTATGAACCATTCATTCATTTAAGCAGTCAGTCATTCACTCAATAACTATTTAATAAGTACTGCCTATATGTTAGATGGTGTGCTAGCAGCTAGGATGAAAACCAAGCAAAATAAAATGCTTCTCTAGTAAGAAGCTTACTGTCAAACAGAGGACACAAAAGAGTGAATCCACTCCTTTTGGCTAGATGTTCTCTTTCCCATTCTGTTTGCTTGTCCTTTTTTTTTTAAGTTAAAAAATTTCTGATTTTAAAGTCACTATAGAGAATAAAACAATTTCCTGGTATAGTTGAAAAAAAATTCATTCAGTCTTTTGTCTTGACTTTTGTTCACAAAATCCACTTCTAGATTCATTTTTTGGCCAGTTGTTTGGAATGTTAAATATCCACAGACATAGTCATAATTTTTCCTCCCGTCAGAAAAAAATGTGGCTTCTTAACCGGTAAATCCAGTCTACTTTAAAGGCATTGTCTGGGTCTGGGATTAATGCACTTCTAGAGAATGAAATCAATGGGCTGTAGAGAAATGATAGCCTTTTTGGTTCTTAAATAAACATTTCTCAGAGGGACCTTCCAAGTCCTTAAGGAATTTCATGGAGATACATTCAAATGCCACCCATCTGTACAAATATCAATCTCTAAGTTTAAAAACAAGAACTTCATTTTCAAAGTTGGCTATCAGAAAAGTACACTAATGCCTCCCCGTATGGATGGCTATATACTGCCTTATAAAAATGGTTCTTGGGCTACCTAGGAAGACTGAGATGAAAGGAAGCACATAGAACCAATATATTTTTCAGCATTGGAGTCATTTTTCTTCTTCCCTCCCAAGATAAAGTTAACATTGGTGTTCAGGGGAGCCAGAGAACAGTGGGAGGGAAACACAAAGAGGCAGAACCCAATGAGGATGCTAGGACCCCAAAGCAAACTCCCATTATGGTTGATGCCATTGAAAACAGAAAGACATTTCTCTGTGGTAGTTTTGACTTCGTGCATATCTGGCTCATTGTCAAGAAGGAGACACCGAACGTTCATACATTGCAGCATATGAGAGGAAAATTGATTAGATTTGGAATCAGAATTTCCATACTAAGTCTAGGCTCAGGTATTTTGTCAAAATACAAAATTATTTCATCCCTTTGAGGATCAGTTTTGTGAACTGTAAAGTGGGCATAATAATATATATGTTGAAAGAACTTATGATAGAGCTTTTATGACCCAAATTATTATTCTTTTTAAGGAAACAGTGACTAATCCAGGTGAAATAAGGTGGACTGGTATTCTAAATGCATTTAATAGAGGCCTTTAATTCTCCCCTTCCTGCCTCTCCATCCTTCGCTCCCTGTCTCACTCTTTCCATCTCCCTGCCTTCCTTCTTTCTTTTCTCTAACATATATTTATTAAGTGCTTACCTTGTGCAAACAACACTGCTAGAGTCAGTTGTGTCAGTCAATATCCCAGCCTGAAACAGGTGGTTCATTCAAACTGAGGGCAGTTTAAGGAAGAGACAACATAGGTGTGGACGGGCAAAGGGAAACCTACAAGGGATAGTGAAGAGCTCCAGCAATAACAAGAGCTGGGAGCCCTTTCCACCTTTAAGCCTGAGGGAGGAAATGGGAGGCGGGTTTTCTGAGCCAGGATAGAGCTGAAACTGCGGCTGTAGCTACCTGAGAGGTCTTCTCAACAGGAGCTATGGCTTCCGGTGGAGGCATCTGTGGCCTTGACAGAAAGGGAGTCAAGAGACTAATTGCCTGACCCACCTTTCTTCCATCTGACTTCCTGTTGGTGCCTCCCATTGGCCAAATTCAAGCAGAAGTCAGAAGACAATGGTGCTTGTTGATGCAGTGCACTTAACTCTGTGGCACAGAACCATGTGGTCAGGATGTAGAATGGATCTGAATAAGCAAGCATAGGCCATTCACCACTGGAATATCATGTCACAGTTTACAACCTGAGTTCTAGAGCCACTGGGCTGCATTTGAATTCTTACTCTACCACTATGGTGCCTTGGATCATGAAGCACTTACCCTTTGCACATCTCAGTTTCCTCATCTGTTAAATGGTGGTAATAAAGGTATCTACCCATAGATTATTGTGAGGGTTAAATGAGTTAAAATTCATAGACCACTTAGGACAGTGCCCGGAATGGACTAAGTGCTGTGTTAAGCATCACCTCGTATTATTTTTCATGGGATACAATTGTGAGCAGGAACAATGAGTGAGTGGAAGGCTTCCTGAAGTATCTTGAATGGCAACCCACACTGGACCATCCCCTCGATGCTTTTTCTTTCTTGCTTTCTGATGTGATTCTGTGACACAACCATTTTGAGAAGGGGAGATAAATGGGGGAAGAGTAGCAGGGAAGAGTATGGTCATTTCACTTTATTATACCCTCACACAATCCTTTTGTAATTCTTGTCTTCAGAATATCAGGACCTATGACCCAGGTTTCTGTCAGTTACAAACATCTGCCCCCCTCTCCCTCAATCTCTGACGATTGGAACTTGGGCAGAGCAGCACGTCACTCTAAAAAACTGGCTGAAAGTCCTGCTCAATCCAAGGTCTCGAGTTCTGCTGTGGAATGTCATGGGTCCTCAGCCAGACTTTGTTTTTTCTGATTACCTCACCTCCTTGCCTTGAGAACAGACACATCAATAACTGAGGAGTCTGATAAAGGGGCCCAGGACTAGGAGCCTGAACTGTGTTTAAATCCTAGCCCTATCCTATTTGAGCTATGCGACCTTGACCAAATAAATGACAGTTCCTTTCTTAACTGTAGGTTTCTTAGGTAGAAAACAGAGACTTGAGTATTACAGACTCTTTTGAAGGTAGGAAGTAATAAAAAGTCAAAGCTAGTAATAATTGAAAACTGTGCAAACCTATGCTATAGTTTAAATTATAAATCAATTCATGTTGCTGGTCCCCAGTTTCCCCATTTGCAAAATATCTAGCTGATTTATAGCAAGATATAGGTGGATGTGAAAGCCCTTTGTAATGTATTATTATTAACACCATGATCTAATCTCAAATACTAATCACCCTAATTGGGAGCCAGTGTCATCTCTCCCCCATGCACAACCCCACACATAACCCCAATCCACACCCTACAGCCAACAACCTCTTTCTTGACCACATCTTTTGTGTGTAATTCTATCAGTCCAGACAGCGGGGTGAGTGTCAGGAATTGATACCTTTGCTCCTGTACTGTTAGTGCGCACCCTGGCAGCACTGAGTGCATTTCTTTGATTATTTATACTTAAGAAACTCCATGTAATTGTTCAAGTTCAAAATTTGAATATTGCCAGACAGCTTGTTGAATTATTTATTTTAACTGCCTTATTTCTGTATTGGGTAATTTCTTCCATGTGCTTCCACTATATCAATAACGGGAGGCAATTATTGATTTTTCCAAAGCCATTAGGTTCAATGAATTGTTCAATTAGTTTTACTGTTTCAAATAGAGGAAGATGCAAGATTGCCACACTTGGAGGTTGGAAACAACTTTCTAAAAAGAGGAGAATGTCCTAAATGGTAAAGTGCACAGGTAAATGGTAGAGGCAGACCCTAAATCACTTACGCACATCAGAGCCTGCATCATCACCTTTCAGGTTTTATAGCGCTGTCTCCTGAGCAGGATGGCTAGGGAGCTGTCAGCTAATACATATTTGTGATATTGTTTACCCATTGATCTTGTCAAGCTATTGTAAATCCAGATGGATAATAAACATACAATGACTTTAAAGGATAAATATTAATAGAGAGTCATCCACTTCTGGTCCTAAATCTCTGTGGGCTCTCTATTTTCTACAGAATAAAGTTCATAATTCCAGGCAGACAAGTTCAGAACAATACCCTGTGTGAACTTGACTTCACACCTTTGCTCGTGCTCTATCCACAGTCTGAAGTGCTCTCACATTTCTTTCTGTTGCTATCTTTTGCACATATTGAGGAGTCAGGAAAGAATAACACTCAGCTTCCCGAACCTCAGGTCGTCTATGCACCAACTTCTCATATCGATAATCCAACTCTCCTCTCTTCCCCTCCCCTTCCTTCTCCTCCCCTCCCCTCCCCTATTCCCAGGCTGGAGTGCAGTGATGCGATCTCAGCTCAATGCAACCTTCCCCTCCCAGGTTCAAGCGATTCTCCTGCCTCAGCCTCCCAAACAGCTCAGCTGGGACTATAAGCACATGCCACCATGCCGGGCTAATTTTCTGTATTTTTAGTAGAGACAGGGTTTTGCCATGTTGGCCAGGCTGGTCTCAAACTCCTGATCTCAAACTCCTGATCTCAAACTCCTGCCTGCCTCGGCCTCCCAAAGCGCTGGGATTATAGGCGTGAGCCACCACATCCACCTACTTAACAGTTTTTCAAATGACACAATCTAACACTTAAATCTACTCCAGCCTCCTCATGCTAAGAATTTTCATCAGTAAAATCATGCATTTAAGTATCTAGTCACCTTTTTTGCAGCATGCATTATAACAAATATACAAGTATTAAAATAATATATCTTCAGCCAGGTGTGGTGGCTCATGTCTGTAATCCCAGCACCTCAGGAGGCCAAGGCAGGTGGATCACTTGAGGCTGGCAGTCCAAGACCAGGCTGACCAACATAGCAAAAACCCATCTCTACTACAAACACACAAACAAACAAAACCCCAAAGATTAGCCAGGCTTGGTGGCATGCACTTGTGGTCTCAGCTACTCAGGAGGCTGAGGCATGAAAATTGCTTGAACCTGGAAGGCAGAGGTTGCAGTGAGCCAAGATTGTGCCACTATATTCCAGCCTAGGTGGCATAGAAAGATTCTGTCTCAAAAATAATAATATTTTTAAAATCTTCATCCATAAGCCACATAAAAATATTCTCATATAGCACTCGGAATGCTCACATAACACTTTTGGAAATATTGGGGTTGTAGACTAGGTTTCAGGCTCTGGTGATAACAGGCTTGGATTTAAACTCTGGTTTCTTACTATCCATGTGTTCTTGGCAAGGTACACAAAGGTACTAGATCTCAGCACTAGAATACAGCCCACATCTGAGTACTGTAATGAAAATTAAATAAAATAATACATGTAAAGTGCCTAGCACTTGGTAGACATTACAGTGTCCAGTTCAGTGAACACTTATGTGGAAGTATTACATAATGGTTGGGAGCAAGGTTTTCCCTAAGTGCTAGGGTTCAAATCCTGGCTGTTGAGTAATCTTGGGCAAATCCCTAAACTGCTTCATGTTTCAGTATCCTCACAGATTTGTGAGGAGGTTAAGTAAATAGATGTAAATATAGAACTTAGAAGAGTGCCTCTATACAGTTCACACATCATAGATGTCGGCGATTCTGATTGTCTTTGCTGTCTTCCACATACTGGGTTGTGTGTTAGTGAAATAAAAAACTGGCAGAGAAGTAAGAAATCTCCCCTTTTGTATGGATTTTATGTGCAAACGTGTCAGTATAGACAAAGTACAGAAATTAAATGCAGGAGAAAATGGTTAACCATGTATTGGGCAGAAAGAAGGGAGTAAAGGAGGGCTTCATGGAGGAGGGACACTTAAGCTTGGTTTTAAAGATTGAGGTGGGGTGTTGAAGGATGCAACTGAATTATTAAGACCAATGTGGTTGACACTTCCTCTGAGAAGTCTTCTTTGATCCCATAGGCACAGTTAACAACTACATCTTATTGTTTGAGGGGCAGAGATGAGCGTTAGACATTAAGTTTTAAGTGCTGAGGGACTAGGTCATGGTAAGTGTTCCTTGGCAAACGTCTACGGAAGGTATAAAGTCACTTCTCGTATACTTCATTTCCTGATTCATAAAGTAAATCTTCTGTTGCTTCTCTACTGTTCCATCATTCCACAAATATCAATTATTAATATTAATAATAACAAAAACTAAAATATATTGAATGTTTCTTATATGCCATGAACTTTATGGATTTCATTTTATACTCACAATAATCCTGCAATGGGTACTATTGTTATTCCCATTTGATAGACCAACAAACTGAGGCTTAGAAACCTTGGAAAACTCTTCCAAAATCAACCATTAGCTTAAAACGTAGCCTACCTGTTCCAAGAATATGTACACAGCCACGGTGCCATACTGCCTCTCAAAATGTCTAGATTTAAATTCTGTCCCATGAGGAAGTGATGTCAATTTCCCAGTCGGGACCATTTACTGAATAATGCTCAGCCATTTCTCACAGAAGCAGGTGAAGGGAGTGAAAGCAGACTGCTTCTGGGACTCACCATACGTTAGGTCTATGGAAATCTGCATGGTATGCAAATCGTTTGCAGCAAAGGAGACAGAGCTCCCAGAATGAATCATTCTTGCTTCCACTGCTGAGTGAGAAATACAGTAGTGATGTTTCAGTCTTGCACGAGCTCAGCTGGACAAGGCTAATTAGGACTGGAGAGACCCAGGACCTCAGTTGAACTCCTTGGTAATCAGAGAATTATGATGAAGTTAATATACAAGTGTAACCTGTAATAAGATGAGGTGAAGGCAAATAGATTGTAATCACTGTAAACTTTCCCTTGTTACAGTTTTCAAGTGCTATGTATTGGATCTCCACAGGAGCACTAATCCTCTAAGAGGCCCATAGGGGTGGAGGTTCAACCACCTGAAGCAGGTTGAAAGTGGGAAACAAAAAATGTAAGGTAATAAAATATTTCAGAATATAGTAAATAGTGTTCATTTAAGTTGCCTTGTATGACCCTTAGATGATAGCCACTTAGAATATGGGGATTTTTTTTGGGCTCCTTAACCCAGTAATGCATTTCTCAGACTCAGAACATTAGCCTAGGAAAGGCCTTGGAGATTTGTCTTCTCTCACTCTCTTATTTTACAGATGGGGAAACCAAGGCACAGGCAGCAGCAGGTGATGGACCGTAAAATAAAAATATAAAACTAGATTTCATGCTGTTTCAGAAACAGTGTTAATAATGAATGTAAGGAAAAACAGTTTTCTATCAAAATGCGGGATCAAAAGGATGAGGGATGGAGAAAAACCAGAAAAGTCACCCTGACTCACTGGCTGGTGTCAGTGAGATATAATGAGGAGGGACCATCCTGCTGTGTTGAGCCCCAAACCACTCTCTTTATGATAGTGACATGATAAAGGAGGGCAGGAGGCCTGTAGGAATGCCCCAAGCTAGGAACCTAGTTCTATGTAAAAATACAAATATGGGCCTGCAGACTTGGGAAATTTCTGGGCTCTCCACAGGCCTGTTGCTCCTCCCCTAGCGCAGACAAGGACAATGATTATCCATTTGATGTGTTACATATCACAAAAGGAAAAGGACAAGGCTGTCTGGGAATATGCCTGGGAACAACTGAATCTGGAGTTGGGAGGGCAGGAATGATGGGGAATGATGCAAAGGCTGACATCTGAAGGAGTGGTGGGATTTAGAGGCCAGGGCAACCCAGGATGGTATCTGGGCAGTGAGAAGCACCAGTGTGAAGGTGCGGAAGCACGAAAATCAGGACTGTCTGGCAAGAGGGTCCTGAGACCAAGCTGAGAGTTAATACCCAAAGTATGCCATACCCATGCCTTTGTATTGTATGCCGCTGTATACACGAGGAGGTGTGTATGCACTTACTGGTATAGACATCAGTTATTGGTGACATAGAAACAAGTTGTTTCATGTCATAGACTCTTTGTTTACAACTGCTCCTTTATTGTCCCCAGGCTGTCCTGAGTTCAAAGAGCCTCTGAGCAAGGGTGTCATTAAGAAAGGGTACCTTGACCAAGGTCATCCAGGGGCCAGCCCTGGGTACTTTCTAGGTATCACTCATGGAGAAGGTGCTTGAGCAGGGCCTACAGGTGTGTGCTGAGCTTCACCTGCCTCTGAGAAGGAGGTGAAACCACTGGGCAACTTTGGAAGGCTGTTGGCATCCATTAGAATGATAATTGGTGGACAGGCTGTCAGGATGCAGGTTTAGCCTAAAGGTACCTCTCATGAGCAGAGAACCATGTAGTAGAGTATTATATAACTTCTCTGAGTCTCCTCTGAAAGATGGAGATTTTAGCAATTTTTCTTTGTATCTCACAGAACTTCCTTGAGGATCAAGAGAAACCATTTGAAAAAGCTCAACAATGACTTTGTTATTGGACACATTTTATTCATTTAGTCTCCTTAATATATTGATAAGCTAAGAACTGGCACCATTCTAAGTACTTATAATTTAGTTAGAAGTTATTTTGGCTAAAGTCACCCAGGAAGTGGAAAGAAAACTATGATATTGGGATTCCGATGTCTCTTGTTCCTCAACATCTTGCTCCTTGGGCTCTCCACATGAGCAAGTGTCCTCTGAACAAAGAAGAGTCGATGAGGTACTCACAGACCTCCCAAGTAGCCATTCTCCACTGGAAGGTGTGAGGCATGTTCTCCATTTAAGCACGTACATCCTCAGCACAGAAACTATGGCCACGGACATGGTTCCTGTCCAGTAGGAACAAAAGCTAAATGGGAGGCAGGCCTGCTGTGCAAAGACTATTAGTTCCACCTGCAATTTTCTTTCTCAGTTTCAAGGACAAAAAACACAGTTTGGAAAGTTGTGTTTTTCACAGAACCCTGTACATTTCTAAGGAGCACTAATCTCAATTCTCTTAAATGATCCAATGTCTACTTTAGCAGTATGAATCTCATGTCAGAAAATCTGAGTCTGAGAATGAACTCTGTCATTTAGTAATTGGTAATGACCTTGGGCAAATTACTGAATGTCAATAGAATTATTTGTAGATTAGGGATAGTAATAGCTACTTCTCAGGTGTTTTGTGGGAAATATTTACCAAAGTAAACCCGTGGCAGGGAGATTTGGAGGTAAGGGAATGTATCCAGTGAAGTGTGGCGTTGGTGCTGTACTTCTCCGGAAGTTGTTTATCTGTGTCCCTTCCACCTAGCATGGTGACCTCAACAGGGTTAGGGCTCACCAATGTTTGTTGAAACTTTAGATGAGTTTGAATACACAAAAGTGAAATTTTCTGAATTTCACTTAATTTGCTTAATATTTTATATTTGATTTTTAGCAAACAATTATATTACTCATTTCTGTGAGGATTGTTAAGTCTATATCCAGAGATCATTTGAATTGTTCTGTTACTTTTCTTTATAGTGAGCTGGAATTGAATTATACTACAGCCATTCCAGGGAAAAAACCCTAGGAAACTGACCTACCTCCCCACCTTCACTCATCAACCAGATATGACTTTTAAAGGAGCTCTTTTTCTCTTGGGATTATATTTAAGTTTTTGAGACATTTATAAAAATAACAAAAAATGCAATGAATTATAAAATAAACATTCCTGAACCAACCGCCAATAAGTGATAATTTCTAAGATTTTTGTCACAGTTGTTTTAAATCTTTTTGAAATAAACAAATCAAACATTTCAAACCTTAAAGTCCCCTCTGATTGTCACTGTCAGTTCCATCTCTTCTTCCCTCTCCAGTGGCCACTACTTTCATGAATTAAGCGGATATCTTTAACAGTCTATTATTTACACATTTTATGTATGAACAACATAAGTTGTTGATTTATCCTTGTGAGTGGCTTAAAAAAGATTTTCATGAATGGCATTATATTGTACATATACTACATATGATTGTGCACATTTTCAAATTTAACTTACATGTTTCAGATCTCACCATTAGTCTATTCTTTTTAACTGTCTCATTATATAAACACTTGATTCATCCTTTCCCCAACTGATGAACATACAGGTGGTTTAAATGTTTTAAGTTATAAATAGGACTGCAATTAATTTTCTGGTTCATGTCTTTTTGTGCACATGTCCATAATATTCTCTAGTGTATGTGTGTGTGTAAGTATAAATATGTATATGTGTGTGTATTTTCAGAATTACTAGGTCATAGGAATGCATACGCTCAGAGAGCTAAATTACTCTTTGAGGGTATATTATCAATGTACATGTCTTGGTATTTTTTCTGGATATGATGATTCCCATTTATTTCTTCACCAACACTTGATCTTGTCACACCTTTAAATACTCACTAATCTGATGGATGATAAATTGTATTTCTTGTTATTATTTCAATTTGAATTCCCCAGATTACTAAGGTTGAGAATATGTTTATCTGCATTTAAGATTTCTCTTATGTGAATTGCCTGCACATTTCCTTTATTCATTTTATAAATGCAGTTCTCCCTTGGTGTCTGCAGGAGATTGGTTCCAGGACCCTCTAGAAACCCCCAAATCTGCAAATGCTCAAATCCTTCATATAAAATGGCAGAGTATTTGTATAAAAACTATGGATATCCTCCTGTATATTTTAAATTATCTCTAGATTACTTATAACATCTAATACAATGTAAATGCTATGTAAATAGTTGTTATATTGTATCTTTTTTATTTCTATTATTTTTTATTGTTACACATTGTTATTCCTCCCCCTTCATATTTTCAATCTGTGGTTGGTTGAACCCATGATGTGGAAGCCGTGGATATGGAAGGCCAAGAATACCTATTTTTTGTGTGTGTGTGTCTTTTACTTACTGATTCAGTATTTCTCTGTGTATTCTAGATATTCACCCTGTGCTATATGTGATGAAAGTATTTTCAAGTGGGTGACCACATAACCAACATCTCTTATTATACATTGACTTTTTGTGTTTTTCTTTTTTGTCATACATTCATTTTTCTATTTTGAAGTAGTAAAATTTACCAGTCTTATCCTTTATATGTTATGCTTTTGTGTCATATTTATGAATTTCTCCATGACCCACTTGAAGACCATTTAGATAGTCTCACATGAGTTTAATGATTTTAAGGTTTGGTTTTTGACATTTAAGTTCTCCCAAAGTTCTAAACCATACATATTCGCCCCTTCTTGCCCTTGCCTTCCTCACTCAAAAATGTTTTATGTGTTTGCCCCACCCTTGGAAAAGTAGGGTTGTCCTTCTCCTTCCTGTCCTCTTTGTACCCTTATCCATAACTTTCTTGCATGCATTCTATTCTACCTGAGGGGTACTTAGGACAAAGCTTTTGTCTTAATTCACACATTTGTTTTCAGCTACTAATATAGTATTTGGAACAGAATACACACTTGAGAGAGAGGAGAAAGAAGGGTATCAGCACAGTCTTGGGCTGCAATGATGGGAATAGAGAGTTAAATTCATAAGAATACCATTGTAGGCAGGGCGGGGTGGCTCATGCTTGTAATCCCAGCACTTTGGGAGGACGAGGCGGGCAGATCACAAGGTCAGGAGATCGAGACCATTGTGGCTAACACGGTGAAATCCATTTCTACGAAAAATACAAAACATTAGCTGGGCGTGGTGGTGAGTACCTGCAGTCCCAGCTATTCGGGAGGCTGAGGCAAGAGAATGGTGTGAACCCAGGAGGCAGAGCTTGCAGTGAGCCGAGATCGCATCACTGCACTCCAGCCTGGGTGACAGAGCGTGACTCCGTCTAAAAAAAAAAAAGAATACCATTATATTCTGAGCTAGGCCAACTGGCACTGAAATATCCATGCTTAAAGGGACAGCAAAAAATAGAAAGTGTCCCTGGAAGGCTGAGCAGGAAGTTTAAAGACTTGGAAAGTCTGCTATGGAAGGAAAGAGGAAGGACTTGGTGAAGCATAGTCTAGAGTCTTGATCATTATTGTTGACTCAACAAAAATCTATCACATGCCTACTACTTGCCAGGCACTGCTCAAGGCAATTTACAGAAATTTTACTCCCAAGACATTTGAGAAGTGGCATAACCGTCATTAAAATGTCTGAGATACAGAGTAACTTACCAAAGTTCACTCTGCAAAGAAGTGGTAGATGTAAAATATGTCCTCTGGGCATACAGGTGTGCCATAGAGAGGCAGAATATTGCAGTCCTTAAGCCCATGAGGCCAGACTGCCAGAACTTCCTTCCTGGCTCTCCCACTTGGGAGCATGAGATCTTGGTCATGCCATTTAATTGTTCTGCGCCTCAAGTTTCCTCATTCTTAAAATGAGAATGTGATTATTATATGCCTTATAGAGTGTTTGTGCATGTTAAATAAATAAATGTATGTTAAAAATCTAAAACGTTCTTGGCACATGTGTTATATACATTCTCTATTATGCTTATTTAATTGGATATCATCTAGTGTTGTCACAAAACTTATTCTCAGTATTGCTGGAAGGTAGAGCCGAGGCAATGGGCAGAAGTTACTGAAATTTAGATTTAAATTTGATACAAGGAGACATTTCAAATAACTAGAGTGGTCAGGGCAGCTTCCCAGAAGAGTGAGCCCCTACCACCTTAGGGAGAGGTTTCAGCTGCATTTAAAGGACTACTGTGTGGAAGGTTAGACTAGGTGGCTTCTTCTGAGAATCTTTAGAGTGTTAGGATTCTTTGAGTCTATAGCAATATCCACCCATGTTCCAGGCCAGTGACATCATTTGGCATGCTAATGAATGGAAATCTTTTCATGCAGGCTGGCTGATTCAAACCATGCGTACGATGAAAAGGGCAAATCTTTTCATGTGAAATTGTGCATGAATAGAGACTCATTGCCCACATAAAATGCATTTTTGGGCAATGGCTTTCAACAAAGCAGGGTGAGAACACACTGGGAGCTCTTGTGATTCAATTATTTGCAGGAGGAACTCAGGATGATGTTGGAGAAGCCACTGGTCTTGTTATAGACTGAATATGCTCTGGAATCAGATGTGTACATGACTAAAAACACCATGGTTACCCTATGGGATGGAGTAGAAGTGAGGGGAGGGAATTATTATTGACAGTGTATCTATTCTGCATAAGGCAGTTAGCTTGGCACTTGATATCCTGTCTTATCCACTACCCGACAGCCAGTGAAACTAAGGTTCAGAGTGGTTAAGAGACAATGCTCAGAGTCACACAGCTAGAAGTCATGAAGCCAGGATTTCAACTGTTTCTTACTGTAGACTAGTAGTCAGAAGCCAGTGCCCTACAAGTCATTACCAGTCTGTAAGAATGTGAAAAGGAATTGAATTAATTGATAACATTTAAAATTCATGGCATTTCATAAAAGACAAATCTAGATTTCCAGGTTCTTTTGAAGAGTTGGAAGCCTTGGCAACACCAGGTCCACAGTTGGGCATGGTGACAATGAGATGGAGCAGAGTAGCCATTGCCCCCAGTAAGCTGCAGGGCATGTGCTTTCCAGTTGTCCATAGTCCTCTCCACTCCCTGTAGTGTCACATCTTAATTTTAGTGGCCCCTTAATCCATGTGGCAATTTGAGTCATGATCCCCGTTCTATGTACTATGCTATAAAAACATAGGGCAGGAGATGGAAGAGGATGGGAGAAAGTAGAACAGGGAAAGAGAGAATAGAAGGAAATGAGATGGAAAGCAAAGAGGAAGATGAAAAAATCCAAAGCCAAGAAGTGGACTTGAGATGCTACAACCAAAAACATTATCCTGCCTCTGCATTGTGCTCAGTTGACCAGGAGAGCTTTTCAATTTTGCAAATGCCAGTAGCTCAGTTCACATCTTGTTCTTGATGCTTTTATTTTAGGAAACATTGCAAATCCATCCTGATGAAAAAAATCAATATGCATGATATTTCAAATCGTTTTTTGGTGAAGCAGAGGGCTTTGGGGGTAAGGAAAATAAGGATGGAATGTCTCATTGGTGCACTGAGCAAGCCCTGTGCCACCTACAGTCAAGGCCCCACCTGATTCTTCCTCTCCTTTGTTGCTGGGCCATCCTATTTACATGGAAATGGATCTTTTCCCGGGATATTCAAAAGCTCTCGATTAACACATATTTAGTATTGATCACCTTGAAGATGCCATCTCTCCTTCCCTTTTTATGTTTCTATCACATTCCTTTCATATCCAGGCTCTCAAAAATGTCCTCCCTCCTGCTTTATTTCTAACCATTCAGTATCTGTTCTCCCAAAAAGCAGGAAAGACCCCATCAGTGAACTTTGGATGCTTTTCTTACAGACATTTTGATGCTATACTTCCGATTTCTAACACTGCCTTTGTGACACAGATCACATACCTTTCATTTTTCTCCCACCTACCTATGTGGCCCTCAGTTAGTCAGTGAACCTTTCTGAAATTCAGGTCTCTTCTCCGGATAAATCCTACTTTACACCATTGTAATAGACATTCGATGAAATGACAAATGTTAAAAGGTCTATCCCAGTCCCTAGATTACATGTTTAATAAATAGTAGTTGAAATGAAATCTCTACCTGTAACTACCAATGGAACTCTCAGCAAGTCTGTTAACTTCTGTGGTCTTCTCTTTCTTGACCTGGGAAACAGAAGGGGCTAAACTAGATCTCTCAGATGTCTTAAAGCCAAATGCTCTGTTTGCTGAGCTGCAGGCATCCTCAAGTTGCCTTTCTTACCTGCTGTGAGAGACTTGAAGGTAGAGGTCATATCCCTTTATCTTTGTATCTGTACCGCCTGACATGACACTGCAGCTCAATAAAATATCGGATTTTATCACTGATGCAGTAGCTCTAGCCACACAAACTCCTCTCATTTACTGATGTCAGAAGTCTCAGGACTCTAGGGCTGCTTTTAACATTTTGATCATATTTCTAGTCCCACCCAAGACTTCTCCTGGGGGATACTGTTTCCTGCAAACTGCTGCTTTGGGGCAGCCACCAAAGGTGGCTAAATGAGGCTTACTGCTTAGCCTCAGCTGATTGGATACTGCTGAGCACCTGTTCCTACAGGATACAATCCAAAGGTTGATCAGACCGACTGACTACCTGGGAGGTGGCCTGGTGGGAGGAGGTGAAGGGGAAGAATAGGAGGGCACCACAGAGAAAATGTGTGGCCATCAGATTCCTTGTTGAGAATCTAAACTAGGAACTGTGAAGGGCATAATATAGCTAGAAGGATGAGCTAAAAACGACATATGCAGACAGGGAAAGGTGAGGAGAAGGCAGGGCCATGAAGAAGGGCCACAACCTCGAGGGGTTTTGGCAAGTCTGAGTTCAAGGGAGCAAGCAGGTCCTGAGACACTAGTGTGTCTACAAGGGGAGACGAAGGGGCTCCTGAGCAGCAAATGGAGGGGGATGCGACCTCTCAGCCACCCTCTCTCAGCCTTGATGACTCTCCAGTTCCAGTCCTCACAGTAAATCTGCTTTTAGTTGCACTGCTTTGAGGGAGACTTGGTGAATTTTAACTACAAGGGGCTGACCAGATCAAAGGCTTAAAACCTGTTGCAGAAGATTAGGGTGAGGATGGAAGAGGACAGAGAAAAAAAAGAAGGGAAGAAGGAAGATGGAGGAAGAAAACATGGGAGAGAAAGAATGCAAAGGAACCAGGCAGGCAGGGTGGGGGCAGTTAACGGGGGCAGTTAGATCCAACAGGGAAGAGATTCAGGCTGAGGACCGGAAACTCTCAGGGTTCCTTCCTCAACCACAACAATA
Source organism: Theropithecus gelada (assembly GCF_003255815.1). Taxonomy (NCBI): domain Eukaryota; kingdom Metazoa; phylum Chordata; class Mammalia; order Primates; family Cercopithecidae; genus Theropithecus; species Theropithecus gelada. The sequence continues at coordinate 85,663,379 of NC_037668.1, forward strand.
AAGATAATGGGGCTCTCCTCTCCATTTCTATTCTTCATTTAATAAATAAATAAATAAGACAAACCTGCCCGTTTCCTCCCTGGAGAATTGAATGCGATCAGTTCTGGCCGTAAAGCCCCCTGGAGAAATTCACGGTGTTCAGGAAACATTAAGAGACTGAAAGAGAGATGGTTTCTAAATCTCAGAGGAAGAAGCTTCGCAATGAAGTCTTGGACCTAATCATTTTATCCCTTGCCTCGGCCTGGTCACACTGCCAATTCCCCCAGCAGTAGCAATTGCTCACAAAGAGAGAATCTCAGAGTTCAGGCGCGGATTCAAACACACAATCAGATAGAAGCTCAAGTTCTTCGCTCATATAATTTCTGGTAAACACTGTCAACTTCAAACTTCCAAATGGAGAGTATATTTTTATTCATTTTAAGTTATCCTTGCTTTCATTTTCTTGGCAAATGGGACAATTGGGCAGCCCAAGGGGTTTGATTTTCTGTATTTATTTATATTTTTCAACCCATATATACACCTGTCAAGATATAAGCTGGGTTTTGATGTTGAGACAAAGGAAGCACCATTCTTGCAGGTCCCAAATGGGATATTCTAGAGGCATGGGGTATGGGGACATCGTTGCTTTTATGCTTTATAAGAGATTAAAGGCAAGCTTGGCTCTGCTTTTAGCTGGGATGGAGTATTAGCAAATGAATGAATTATTCTCTGTTCAGAAAACAAAATAAGCTTTCTATTGGCTGGGCTAGAGGTCTTCTTCCATTACAGATCATTAATAAATGAAAGTATATTTTGATTTCACAGGCCAATTTGTCATCAGTGTCACACTGATGAGCAGACTGGCATTGTGAAAAGCATTAGATTTTGGAGTTTGAGAGCCAGGGATAATGATTCAAGGCTCTAGAATGTACTGAACTGTGGCTTCTGGTTAAATTTCTTTATCCTGTCTGAGCCTCCCCCTTAACATCTGATAAACTGAAGTAACAGAATCTAATGTATACAGTTCTTGTAAGGGTTAAATGAAGTCATCAATGCAAAGTGAGTGGTCACATGCCTGACACTTGGTAGGCATTCAATAAATCTTCTTTCCCCCCAAACAAGAAACTTGGTAATTTAAACAACTAAGAGCCAGGAATAGCCCTGCCCAAGGCAACATAATATTTCACCACTGCAACTGGATTACAAGCAAAAGGGTAATTCATGAAGTTGCTGACCTGTGTTCCCTGGGGCTGGAACAGCATGTTGGTTTCATAAAGAGAATGAGAGGTGATTCCTTGAAGCAGCTGTGTTCTGCCTGAGACAGGAGGGAGTTCACCTGGGGTCTTTGGCCTACTCTTACTCATGTCCAGGAACTGCAGTCTTGGGCTGCCTGCCCTCAACATGACATTTAACACAGGAAGCATAGAAAAAGCCCACAGCTTTATACAAACATGGCTGACTGCCTCATTTATAGGGGTCGAAGCCCTAGCTGATAGGTGGTTGGAAATGTATCTGCTACCGTCGACTTCAGTGGATTTCTCTGGACATGCCTCTGGACCTATGAGAACTGTAGGCTTCTGGTAGTGAACTTGGCTGACCCCTCTGAGGAAGAAACATATAGAAAAACAAGTGCATGGGTCTCAGAACCAGCAGGAAAGGATTTCAATGTCTGGGTCTCCTCCTTAGTAGCTCTCTGACTTCTGAGGCAAGCTATTGAACATTTTGAAATCTCTGTTTTCTCATATGTAAAATGGGAATAGCAGGGCCTACGTCTCATGAAAATGGGATTTTCAAATAATAAAAAAGCGTTAGGTGTCTGTGACCTGGTAGACTGTTTATCTACATCTCTTTCTATGATGTTTATCCTCATTTCATCCTATTGTTGCCCTCTTTACAAAACATTTTATAGCTCATCATCACACTTGTTACCCTAACTCTGTGAAGAAGATATAATTACTCTTCTTTCATATTTTAGTGGTGGAATCTGAAGTGCAGCGAAGTTATGGGACATTCTTAAGTGGCATGTTTGTAAACGGCAGAGTCGGTGTTTGAACCTAAATCTTCCAGTTCTAGAAGTACAATGTTTTTTACTTCTAATTCTAGAAGTAAGACTGGCAAGTACGACCACAAGTTAGAATCGTAGAAAGGAGTTTCAGAATTGCAGAGACACAATCACCCATAGAGAGTCTAATCTTCCCATTTTAGAAGTGGACAAATGAAGCCCAGAGAGTAAACTAACCTGCCTTGGGTCACACCACTGTCAGAGGCAGAGCAAGAACGAGAGCTCATCTCATCCTCTTCTGAGTCCCAGGCCAGCTTCTTTGCTCCTGAATTGAAATTGCAAACCAGAGAAAAGGGGGCAGATTTGGCCACAGCCCTGTTTTATGCTCACTCACCCTTTGCCATGATATTCCCTCTCCATCATCTTTTATGTAGCTACTACATACTTGGGCATTATCTGCCTGGTTTCTGTAAATATCTGAGTTGGCAACTCCCACTTTACAGAAAGCTATTTCTAATTTGAATAAACAGATTTTAAAAGCAGCCAAATGTACTCCAACAATGAATTTTTCCAATTAGGTTTTATTTAATTGAATTTTGTAGATTAAACAATTGAGACTTGGCCAGGCCTGATGGCTCATGCCTGTAATCCCAGCACTTTGGGAGGCCGAGGTGGGTGGATCACCTGAGGTCAGGAGTTCGGGACCAGCCTGGCCAAGATGGTGAAACCTCATCTCTACTAAAAATACAAAAATTAGCTGGGCGTGGTGGCGTGCGCCTGTAATCCCAGCTACTCGGGAGGCTGAGGCAGGAGAATCACTTGAAAAAAAGGGAGGCAGAGGTTGCAGTGAGCTGAGAGTATGCCATTGCACTCCAGCCTGGGAGACAGAGCGAGACTCCGTCTAAAACAAACAAACAAACAAAACAAACAAACGAAAACAATTGACTTAAAGTTCTGCTACTGGTCCAAGGTCTCACAGTTAGTGAGGGCAGAGCTGGGGCTCAGCCTTGGTATATCTGACTCCAGGCCTCCTTTTCTTTCCACTGCCCTGAGCTCCAGCCCACAATATCAAAGCTGAGCTCTAAGACGGCAGATTCCCAATGCACATTTTCACTTTTCATCCAAACCAATCCCTCAGTACAGAGTGACTCTAGACAAGTTTTCCAAAACTCAGTTCCCTGAATGACCAGTTTACAAAAAACAAACAAACAAACAAAACACCAAAAAATCCAAGCAAGTAAAAAGGTAATCAAACACACAATAAAACAGAAAATATTTCTCAAAATTATATATAGCTTCCAAGTAAATCTTGGTATCTAGTAGAGTCAGTCGATTCCCTTTCTTTCTCATCTCCTCCTCTTTCAAAGATCTTTGGCTTTTCTTGGCCCTTTCCTGTTGCACATGAATTTTAGGCCCAGTTTGTCAATTTGGGATTGACATCCTTGTTGGGATTTTGATTGGAGTAGCTTTGAATCTATAAATCAACTTGGGAAAATGTGGCATCTTCATAACAGAGTATTCCTATCCATGAATAGGGTATCACACTCTCCATTTATTCAGGTTCTCTTTTATGCTTTTTAATAAAGGTTTGTGTGGATACGTGTATATATGTATATTTTCCTATAAAGGTCCAACATGAGAAATTCATTCAAGAAGAATTTATTGAGCCATGGGATATTTGAGAACAAAATTGGTCCATCCCATATGAATGAAATTTTCTGGTTTTTTAAACTTTGCCACTTTTGTTACTCTTGTGCCAATTTCACAAATGGCTCATGAGCTTCATTCTGTATTTCTAACAACCAAACTTTAAACTTCCAGCATTTCTTACTACTAACAATGTACCAAAGTGACATGTTCTCAGATCTTACAGATCAACTTCCTGCTCATTCATCCTCTGCCAGAATGTCTTCTTCCTGTTAGGTTTGGATTTGGTGCGTATACATCTCTGGGGATGATAAAGCCATTTAAGGCCCAAAGACTCTAAGCCCCACTGTGTGTCTTCCATCATCATGCTGCCACGTACAGAGCTCTGATCCCTAATACTGTCATTACTGGATCCCATTAGCCAGTTTTTCTTTCTTAAATGCAAGCCTCTGATAAGCGATTAGATCACATAGGCCTTACTTAAAACAAATGGGAGTAAATACTTTAGCTTTGTGCAATGAGGTAGGATCTAGGAGGCTGCATCATGTGGCAAAGAACAAAGAAATTTCAGAAAGAATATATTGCTCATTCCTGTACTTACTCTGCAACTGGCAACTAACCTGTAAAATGGCAGTGGGGTTTCAGAAATAATTTTTTTTTTTTTAAGAGAATGCACAATGCTCACCTGAAAACTGGGTCATCTCCTGATTTCTTTTATCTGTTCAGAAAATTGAGGGCTGCCTATACACCAAAACAGGGCTAGGTGCTGGGATCCAAATATCATAAGGACAGTTACATTGCCCTCATTTTTATGTAGTATAGTGGGGGATATAGACAACTCAATTTGCAATTAATACGAAGTTTGATTAATATCATGACACAGAACAGCACCAAGAAGTCACACGGAGATATAGGAGTTCACAGGAGAAAGGTGTAGTGCAGTGAAGAATCCTGAAAGAGGTGATTACTGAGTTGGGACAGTAAAGCAAGGTTAGAGCGCCCAGAGAATAGATAAGAAAGTGGGAGTGGGGGTTGGCAAGAGACATGAGATAACAGGAAGCCAGCTTCAGGAATTCAGACTTTATCCTAAGGGCAGGGAAGTTATTGGGGGGTTTTAATCAGGGAAATGACATGATCAGATTTGCTTTTTGGAAAGATCATTAAGGTTACCTTGAGGAGAATAAATTGAGATCAGTGTGGGGAGATGAGAAGTCCACTTACGAGGCCACTTCTGTCGGGCAGGCAAAAACAAAATGATGATAACAGCTTCTACTAGGGTAACAGCACTAGGAACAGATAAAAAAGTTGAAGTCCAGAAAGGACAGGTAAGTAGCCTTCTCTACACCTACTGAGTGGTAAAGCAGGATTTTAAAACAAGTTCAATAGGGTCCAAACCCTGTTGTCTTTTTAGTGTACCCCAGTTTCCCTACCATACGTAAGGGCCCAAATTCACCTTCGGAGATTCAGGAAGGATGCTGAGCAGAATGGAAAACAGATTGGAAAGAGAATATACTGGAAACAAAAAGGGCCACCAGAAGCCTGTTGCAATAGCACACAAAAGAGAAGCTGAAGAAGAGAAGGGCGTTAATATTTGTGGATCAGCTATGGAAGGTAGTGTATAGCAGTGTTTCTCAAATTTTTAAGTGCTTAAGAATCATCTGGGAATCTTGTAAAAATGTAGATTCTGGTTCTATAGGTTTGGAGTCTGAGATTCTGCATTTCTAAAAAGCCCCCAGGTGAGATCCATGCTGCTGGTTCAGGGGCAGTATTTTTTTTTTTTTTTCTTTTTTGAGCAGCATTGATGGAGGCTAACAGCCCAGGGTTCAAGTCAAATGGACCAGGAACTAACTCCTCATGTTGCTACTTATTAACGGTGTGACTTTAGGCAGTGTAGGAGTTTTCTAGGGCTGCTGGTACCAAAAACTGGGTGGCTTAAAACAACAGAAAGTTGTTGTCTCATAGTTTGGGAGGCTAGAAATCTGTCAGCAGGGCCATCCTCTCTCTGAAGACTTAAAGGGTGAATACTCCCTTTCTCCTTCTAGCTTCTGGTATTTGCTGCCAATCTTGGGCATTTCTTGGCTCATAGGTGCATCTCTGCAGTCACATGGCAATCTTCTCCCTGTGTGACTTCCCATCATCCTCTGCTGTGCTATGCATGTCTGTCTCTGTGTCTAAATTTCCCCTTTTAATAAGAGCATCAGTCATATTGGATTATAATCCATCCTAATGACCTCATTTTAATTTGATTACTTCTGTGAAGACTTCATTTCCAAATAAATTCACATTCTAAGGTACTGAGGGTTCAGACTCCATTTTAACTTTTTTGGCGCGGACACAATTCAAGCCATAATAGGCAAGTTGTTTTACCCCTTGGAGCCTCAGTTTTATTTTTCTTTAGTTTTGAGACAGGGTCTTGCTGTGTTGCCCGGACTGAAGTGCAGTGGCATGATCAAGGCTCTCTGTAGCATTGAACTTCTAGGCTCAATTGATCCTTCTGCCTCAGCCTCCTGAGTAGCTAGGACTACAGGTACATGTCACCATGCACAGTTAATTAAAATAAAATTTGTAGAGATGGGGTCTTGCAATGATGCCCAGGCTGGTCTTGAATTCCTAGCCTCAAGCAATTCTGCTTCCTCAGCCTCCAGACTCAATTTGCTTATCTGTAAAATGGGGATAATAATTTTTACTTTATAGAATGAAGTGGAGTAACAGAAGTAAAGGGTCTGGCACCCAATAAGGGCTCAAACCATTATAGTTAAGAACTACTAAGCACTAGGTACTTTTAATAAATCTCATTTAACCATGACAACTGTCTCATGAAGCTGGCGACATCATTTCCACTAGATACCAGAAGAGACTGAGGCTCAATGAGGATAAGGAGTCTGTACAAAGTCACTCTATTATTAAGATTTAAAACTCAGTTTTCTCCAAAGCCCATGATGTTTATTTCCACTCTAAAGGGCCTAACTTGGGGAAGAAGTAGTCAAGATAGACTTAAAACAATCTCTCCTGCAGAAGCAACAGCAGAGAAGTGATGATTATTTTTATTTTACCATGTAGGGACATGTGCTAGATATGGATTCTACTTTTGAAATGCCCAGTATCACAGATGAGGTGTTCAGAAAGCTCAGGGATTGGAGGAGGGAGGGAGCAAAGGAGAGGTGATATATGAAGTCCAGCGGATTCATCATGTTCATCAGTTTTTGTCATACATCAAGGCTGCATTGGCATTTTTTAACAGGCCATAGAAATTCACAATCAAAATTTCAAAACTAAAAATACAGCCATGCCATCCTGGAAAATAAGTTTTATGTTTTTATTTTGTGAAAAACAAAACACCTGAGTGTCTTCTACTCAATAAAGAAAGAAATGTACAGGCTGCAATGAGTAATTGAACCTACTTTTGTCTGTTTGCAATACACATTTACAAAACACATTATCCTTCTGACATTTCCGTTAGGATTGCTCATATTCCATTTTCTGTGAAATGCTTTCCGTCCTCACTGGGTTCTTGTGATTACCTCTTTGGAAGAAGATCGCCTCAGCTCTTTAGCTACATTATCTATTTTAAACAGTTGATTCCTAATCGTCGTTGTTGTTGCTATTATGTTCAGGTGTCTCTGGAGGGGGAAAAAACAATGCTCTCTTAAGCTGTTAAAAGATACAGATAGCCCGACACCCAGCCAGGAAAATGATAGTTATAGACAAGCAGGTGGCAGTTTCATCGTATTTCTTCCGTTTTGTCAATTCCAGGGGTCACTGCACGGCCCAATAGTGGTAAAGGGAGCCACACTGTTTGGGATCTAACCCTGGTTTTGTCATTTTCAAGCTGTGTGGCCTCAGGGAAATTGCTTAAATATACTGTGCCTCAGTTTCCTTACATGCAAAACTGGGATAATAATAGTATCTAATTCATAGAACTGTTGTGACCATTAAATAAGATAATATGTGTAAAGAGCTTAATTATGTGCATATTATAGTATACAGTCAATATATGGTAATTATGATGGTGGTTATAATTATTCTGGCATGATGATAGGCTTGAAATTGTTGTCACTTCTGTAGTACGGAATCTTCTTAGTCTTATCTACAAAATAGACCTATGCAGTGCCCACATCATGCAGAGTATTATATCTAGGCCACAGTTATAAGTCTGCATTGTTTCATTTTGTTTTTTCTAATTGCAGTGGGATGCCACTGAGGTGGTTTTCAGCAGAGGAGTTAAATGAACAGATTAACATTTTACAGGATTATTCTATCTACTCTTTGGGGAATAGACTAGGCAGAGGTGATGTTAAGAAACCAGTTAGGAGCTGGAATATGTCCCCTGGACATGACAGGGACATTGACCATGGCGGAGGTGAAGGAGGTGGAACAAAATGGGCTCAATGTGTAAATTACAGGCGATTGTGCAGGCAGGTAACAATTATAGAGGGGAAATGTGAACGATGACTCCTGGGTTTCTGAACAACTGCATACAAGAGCAATGCATTGGAATGTACGCAGGGACCTTTGTATGCTCTGAAACAACAGCAAAGAGAACAACAGAAAAAGGACATGAATAGAAATGTCTGTAGGGAACGGAAGGAAGAAATTCTCCACAAATCAGGTTTGTGGAGAACTGAAACTCTCCGTGGGGTGCTGAAGGATTGCACCGTAGATTGAGAGAGTAGCACAGTCAAAGCTTGGCAGAAGGGGTGCCATCATATTTGAGGAAGGCTGCACTTGTCACTTATGCACAGGAACTATATGGCTTTGAATTGCTGATAAGCCACATTATGCAGGTATGGCCTTGCCACCCAGATACATGGTAATGTCTCACAGCCCCAAAACAACTTCTTTTGTATTCCCAAGTATATTTAGCTCAGTCCTAGGCACATAACAGAGTCCTTAGTAAATACTTCTTGAATATGAAAGCTGTCAAATAAGATATAAAGCATTTTTTTTTTACTGCTATCATTTTTGAGAGCCTGTGGTAACTTTCGGAAATACAGAAGATGAATGAGATATGGCCCAGGTCTTTAAGAACATGGATCTTCTCTTTCCCCTTCCCCTTCTCCCCTTCCCATTTCTTTCCCTCTTCTTTTCTCCCTGCCCTCTCCTCCCTTCTCTACTCTTCTACATATAATTCTTTCTCTCGCAGCTTCTCTCTCTCTCTCTCTCTCTCTCTCTCACACACACACACACACACACACACACACACACACTGCACCAAAAAGGGGAGTCAGCAGGCTGGAGTCCAATATTGAATTGTTTTGCAGATTGGATCCAGGTCTGCTCAAAATATCTCTCATCCTTCTTAGACCAAGAGGCTGGCCATGACATGTCCTTCTCATGGTGACAGTAAAGTACAGGAAAGCAAGCCCAATTCTGCAAACAAATTTGAAGACTCTGCTTGCACCACATCTGCTAGCATCCTGTTAGTCAAAGCAAATCACAAGGCAAGTCTCAAAGCCAAGGTGCAGCCACCTACAATCTGCCTGTAGCAGAAGAAGGTGCAAAATTCACAAATGGCATAAGGAGGGATACAGAACCATGATTACTTTGGATAAATCTTTCCCAATCTCTAAGCTTCTTCAACTCCTAAGTAAGGAACTTGGGTCAGATCTATGTGTTCACATTTAGTGAATTCTTGGACATGGCATTAACTAATATTAAGCACATAAAGTGGTGATAATTCACTTTTGATTTTGCTTTCAGTATTTCCAGCACATTGAGGAAAAAGTCTGAGTTGGTGCCTTTTAACAAGCCTCTATCCCTTACTGATTTCCTGTTTTAACAAGGAACTAGCAGACCTCAGGTTTGGAGCCTTCTGCTGGCCACAGTATCTAGCTAGAATTTCAAAAGATTGCTTTTGTTTTTATTTTATTTTAATCTATTTTGTATTTATAGCAAATATTTAAGGAAATTATAAAATCAACTATTGGTGGCATACAGATAACAAAAAATCATGATTATGGGGTTTGAATAACTGAAGTTTGGGAAATTCTGGGTTTGATGATCTTTACAATTCTGAGGTCTTGTGATTGCTGCCAATTTCCTTGCTCCAGCTTGCAGTCTTCACTTCTACCCCAAGGCTTTCCCAGAGGAAGATGAGCAGAGGGGGGCATTGTCCTTCTCTTCTTAAGTTTTCTAAGCCCTCTCATTCCCCCTCCCCTCTAAATACGAGCAGCCCAGCTGCCAATATGACTGCCCAGGCAGAGGTATTTGATTGACATGTTCATCTCTACACAACGGACCAGAGTCAGTCAACCCAGGGCTGCCCCTGCCCTTGGCATTGTGGCACATGGGCCCAGATTCCAAATGTCATGTCACATTTCCTTGTGGCATCAAAGCACTCTTGAGAACAGGAAACACAAAACAGATGGCTGAAATGCCTTCAAAAAGACTCTCCCAGACAGCCAGGGAGATGCAGAGCCCTGTTGGTGAGGATGGGTCACAACATATGCTCAGCAAAACATGCCGAAGGGAAGAATGATTTCTGTACCCACTGTGCCCACAGAACACTGGCTCAAATGCTTGGAATCAGCTGCCTTGGACAGAGTGCCATTTGCATTTTCAAAATATCTATTAAATCTCTGATCTCAAGCCTTTGTTCCCTGGACTTTTAATGGTCCTAAAAGGTAGTGATAGAAAAATTCTATTTACATTCAATATTTCACTAATAAGCACATGAATTTTAAATAGTAATTTTTTCACAATAAGATTGTTGATTCCTCTGGTCCAGGTATTCTTAATTTGGATTTGTTGGGTCCTTAAAAAGTCTATGGATAATCTTAAAGAGGCCTGTGGCCCTTCCAAAATTACTGGTAAAGGTTTGTGTGTGTGTGTATACATATATGGGTTTCTCTGGAGAAAAGGGTATAAAACTTTAGATCAGATTTTCAAAATGGTTCATGTCTCATTATAAATCACTGTTATAACACTGTTCCTGAGAAAGATTACATGGGGCAGAAAAATGTCAAAGTGAAACTAAACTAAACGGGGAGGCAATGTAAGGTAACAATGTTTTCCCCTGATAGGAGCATTAAGAAAAATATCTGCCATTTATCTTTACCATAATTCTAAAAGAAGGTTATTTTCAATGCAGCAAGACATAAAAAACATTCAGAATGGCCATAAACTTAGATTAAAAACATAAATTTAGCTTTATTTAAAAATTCACTATATTGTCCATTTTTGTTTTATTTCAGTGAAGACTAGTGACCAATGCCAGTCTGTGGAGCAGAATTTGGGACTTCTGTTCTCAGAGTAAAAATTTCTACTCAGCCTACAAATTTTTGGGAAACCATGATCTTCTATAGAATCACCCAGAGCCTGGATCACCCTAAGAGATGTCCTTTATCAGTAACCCCACCATGCTATGACACCCTGTACTGCACTCCAAGGCAAGGATGGTAAATTCAAAGTAACTATTCATTCCAACAGCTATTGTATGTTCCTCATGTGGGCTAGGCCCTGACCTAGACGTCAGATATGCAGAAGTGAAAGGCACCATCCTTCCCTAAGGGGCTCATATGGTAGCAGAAGAGATGAAAGAGAAGATAGAAATGGTGTGTAAGTAGGCATTGTCCTCCACTCTACTATTCCCTCCCCTATTGCAAAATAAGCAAGTGATTAATTTGCAAAATAAGCAAATGATTAATGATGCGACACAGGATGTATCACATAGTCCAAATTTCTCTTCATTGTAGGGAATCCCAAATGAGACTGAAAGGCTGAATTTTCCTCCCACCCAACATTTAAAATGCCTCTTGCTTTTTGAAAGGTGCGACAGAGAATGCAAAGTATAGAAAGAGGACACTTGGAAAGAGAGTAGGCAAGAGCCAGTGTGTAGACACATAGCCAGTAAGTTTGCAGTCTGCACTGTAGGGAGTCAAACCTGTTTCGCAATGTAATGGTAAGATTTAGTCCTTGAAGTATATTTTAAATATGTCTAGGTCGGGTGTGGTGGCTCATGCCTGTAACCCCAACGCTCTTTGGGGCTGAGACAGGAGGATCACTTGAGGCCAGGAGTTCGAGGCAAGCCTGACAATAGTGAGACCCCGTTTCTACAAAATAATAATAATAATAATAATTAGCTGGGTGTGGTGGTTTATGCCTATAGTCCTAACTACTTGGGAGGCAGAGGTAGGAAGATTGCTTGAGCACAGGAGGTGGAGGCTGCAGTGAGCTATGACTGAATCACTGCACTCCAGCCTGAATGACAGAGCAAGACCTTATCTCTCAAAGAAAAATAATTAATTGCAGGCCACACCAAAACAGAGATGATTCTCCTGATCACAGGGTTAAAGTGCGGGGAAACTAGGAGTTGATTTCTGAATCCCCTGTACAGTAAGCAGAATTAAAGACTTCAGGAAAGTTTTCATTCTTGATAGTGTGTTTGACTTTCGTGTAACTTCTTTGTTGTTTCCATAAAGTCCTGAGTTAAGAGAACCTCTCTGGCCATTTTTGCGTATCAAAATCTGAATTTAGTGTAGATTACCAGACAAATACAAACTGTTTGTCTACCAGATAAGTAGATAAGAGTAGCCACATTCAGATAAGTTGCAAAGACTATCACATGTGTTCTCTCAAAATATATGATAACGATATTCTCCTTTTCATTCAGGAGCCAGAGAACCAGAAGTTAATTATCTTGACCAAGGGCACAAAGCCAGCTATGGGTGCCTGAGACTTCACTGACTCTAACACTGAAAGAGCTCAAAGAAGGCAATCAGTCCCAGAGCACCGGATGGCAACATTTCAGTTCCAGAGGGGCCATGAATTCAGGTCTTAGTTGCCATTTGGTTACTCAGTCCTGAGTGGGTTTTGGTTTTGGTTTTTTCCTTTTTGTATTTTTTTTCCTTTTTTGAGATGGAGTCTCACTCTGTCGCCCAGGCTGGAGTGCAGTGGCGCAATCTCGGCTCACTGCAAGCTCCGCCTTCTGGGTTCACGCCATTCTCCTGCCTCAGCCTCCTGAGTAGCTGGGACTACAGGTGCCTGCCACCATGTCTGGCTAATTTTTTGTATTTTTTTGTTTTTTTCTTTTTTTTTTTTTTTTTTTTTTTTTTTTAGTAGAGACGGGGTTTCACCATAGCCAGGATGGTCTCAATCTCCTGACCTCGTGATCCGCCTGCCTCGGCCTCCCAAAGTGCTGGGATTACAGGCATGAGCCACTATGCCCGACCTTTGTATTTTTTAATTAACACATAATAATTGTACCTATTTATGGGCCACCTTGTCATGTTTGGATACATATAACATGTAGTGATCAGATCAGTGTGATTAGTATACCCATCATCTCAATCATTTATCAATTCTTTGTGTTTGGAACATTCGATATTCTCCCTCTAGCTACTTGAAACTATATATTTACTATAGTCATCCTACAATGATGACTATAGGAACACTGGAACTTATTTCTGCTATCTGGCCAAAATTTTGTATCTTTTAACAAATCTCTCCCTATCCCTCTTGTTCTCCTACACTTCCCAGCCTCTAATATCCTCTGTTCTACTTTTTACTTCCATGAGATCAAGGGTTTTTAGCTTCCACATATGAGTGAGAACATGAGGTATTTAACTTTCTTTTCCTGGCTTATTTCACAGCCCTGAGTTTTTGAGACATCAAGATTGAGTGTTGTCCCCACAATTTATAGCTACTCAAAGTAATAGAAGATTTACAAGGATGATCAAATTGTTACAAAATATCCCTTATTCCTCTTATAAGAGGCATCTGTAGTTAACATAAAGAAAAGAAGACTGAGATAAATTTGGAACTTGGGAAACTTTATGTTTTAGAAAGAATCAGAGAATGTGAGATTTAAAACAAAACTTAGAAGTTATTTGGCCAAACCAGATGGAAATATTGAGGTATTCAGGAAAGTAACAATATTATTTTTACAAAACAAATTAGTAACAGAGCAGGGGTTAGAATTCAGTTCTACAATGTTCTAGCCCAGTGTTCACAGAACCACAGCAGACATTCAGAGGATGCTACACTGACAAATGAAAAGGACTATGAACCATGAAGAAGAAATTTTGATCAGAGAGAGAAATTTTGTCCCCAAAGAATATAAAATTTTAAACACGCTATGTTTTGTTGTCAAGGGAGGCTGTGAGGATATATTCCCTGGGTCAATATATAAAAGATGCTTTAGCTATAGTCTTAGGCAGAGGACCAGAATACACTCAGCAGCTGGTCTATTTTATTTCCTGGAGCAAGATCTGTGACTCCAACATTTCAAGGCCTAGATGATAACTTTAATACTATTCCCAAGTTCAAAGGTTTCACTTTCTTATTTGCTGCTTCTAAATAAGCTTTGGTTTTTTAGGGACAAAACAGCTGCCTCTGAGGAGTGTGAAAGCAGATTCCATTTCTACTTCGATGACAACCTCATGTGAAAGCATATCTAGGGGTAACTCAATTTTCTCTTTAAGCCATTCCAGTCAGGCTTTCGTGCCCTCCACCATACCAAAGCAGCATTTGTGAAGGTCAGCAGTGACCTCCATGTTGCTGAATCCAATGGTCAGTTCTCAATCCTTACTTGATGTCAATACTATGCAGCACAGCTACCCACTCCTCCTTCATATGGCACACTCTTCACTTGACTTCCATGATGCCACTCTCTTGAGTTTCCTCTCCTCCCTGGCTACTCCTTTTTATTTTCATGTTTTTAATGAGAGACAGGGTTTCACTATGTTGGCCAGGCTGGTCTCGAACTCCTGACCTCAAGTGATCTGCCCACCTTGGCCTCCCAAAGTGCTGGGATTACAGGCATGAGCCACTATGCCTGGCCGGTACTCCTTCTTAGACTGCCACATTCCTCAACCTCTAAACATGGAAGTTTCTCAGATCTCTATCCTTGGCCATTTCTTTTTCTCTACCAAGGTTCACTCCTTGGGTGATCTCAGACACTTTTATGGCTTAAATATCATCTGTATTGTGATAACTCTCAAATTTGCCACCTCTATCATCAAAATATAGTCTAACCACTTTTCACCACCACTAATGCTACCACCATCATCTCTTGCCTAGATTGTTATAATAGTTACTTGATTTTCCCCCATGTGTCCACTCTTGTCTCTCTGTAGTTGATTTTTCACTCTGCAGGCAGATTAAAAGAAAAAAACAAACAAACAAAACAAAACAAAACAAAACAAAACTTAAGCAGAAAAAATCAGTCCTTCTTTCCTCTGCCCAGCCTTCTCCCATGATTTCTTCTTATCTCAGAGTAAGCACCAAAGTCTCCACTAACTCTCTCATCTCCTAATTTACCACTCTATTTCTAGCTCAACCTGCTCCTCCAGACACATTGGTCTCTCTCTGTCCCTCAAACATGCCAGGCACAATTGCACCTCAAGGTGTTGCCTTTTCTGTGAATGCAATGTTCTTCTCCCAGCTGCTGCTGTGCTTTCTCCTTCATTTCCTTTGGGTCTCTGCTGGAGCCGCTTTTACTTACAAAGCTTCTGGCACCAAATGTACGGGTGTTTTCCTCACACCAACCATTTCTTTGGCTTTCTAGTCTTCTAGTGGGTGTCCTACAATTTAGTTGGACTCTGATACTCACTACCTGGAGTTAGCATTAGACCTACAGGTTTAAGAGCTCAGTCTCACAAGACTGCCCCTCACTTCAGATGCCAGTTACAAATATTGGGTCCCTAGGCAACACACTCTTCTGTCTAACTTGGATACAAATCAAGAGTTCCCACGACCCCCTTTTCAGGTTCAAAAATTTGCTAGAAGGACTCATAGAACTCAGAAAAGCACTTTACTTACAGTTACCAGGTTATTATAAATGATACAACTTAGGAACTGCCAAATGGAAGAGATGCATAGAACAAGGTATGGGGGGAGGGTGTGGAGCTTCCATGACCTCTCTGAGACACCACCTTTTCAGCCCATCAATGTGTTCACTAACCCGGGAACTCTTTGAGCATCATCATTTGGGGGTTTTAATGGAGACTTCATTAGTTAGGTATGATTGATTAAATCACAAATCTTCCTGCCTCCACAGAGGTGGGGTGGGAGGGTGTACTGAAAGTTCCAAACCTTTAGTCACCTGGTTGGATCCTCTGGTAACCATTCCCCATCCTGAAGCTATCTAGGGGTCCACCAGAGTCAACTCATTAGCATAAACTCAGGTATGGTTGAAAGGGGTGTGTTATGAATAACAAAAGATGCTCCTATCACCCCTATCACTCAGGAAATTCCAAGAGTTTTAGGAGCTGTTTGCCAGGAACAAGGACAAAGACCAAATATGTATTTCTTATGCCATACTGCTCAAATGTCTTCTAGTTAATAAGGCTTCCCTTGACCCTTCTGTATAATATAGCAGCTCTGTCTCTCCTCTGTACTCTCACTACTATGTCTCTTACCTCTACAGCAGTTATCTTGATTGTACAAACCATCAATTGATTCTTCTAGAGTTTACTAGAATGTAAACTCCATCACTGGGACTTTGCCTATTTGATTCACTGTTCTTTCTTTCACACTTCAAATGGAATCTGGCATTATAGTGGCTACTCAATAAATAGTTATTGAATCAAAGAACCAAATTAACAAATCTTATCCACACCTACAACCAAGCTCAGGGAGCAGAGCATTTAAATCCACCATGGAAAGAGGAAGCCTCTGTTCTCCACATTTGACTGCTCTGAAATCAATACCCTTTGCTTTAGGAAGAATGTAATTACTTACAAAAATATGAAAAATGAATCATATCATATATAATAGGCATAGTGGTTAAGAGTCGAGGTGCTGGCCGGGTGTGGTAGCTCACATCTGTAATCCCAGCATTTTGGAAGGCTGAGGTGGGTAAATCACCTGACATCAGGAGTTCGAGACCAGCCTGGCCAACATGGCAAAACCCCGTCTCAATTAAACATACAAAAATTAGCCAGTTTGGTGGCGTGCACCTGTAATCCCAGCTACTTGGGAGGCTGAAGTAGGAGAATCACTTGAACTTGGGACATGGAGGTTGCAGTGAGCCAAGATCGTGTCACTGCACTCCAGCCTGGGAGAAAAAGCGAGACTCTGTCTTAAAAAAAAAAAAAAAAAAGCTGGGGTGCTATATCTGTGCTCCCTGAATTCAAATCTCATCTCTATTTCTTACTGTGTGTGTTGGCCAAGTAACCTAATTTCTCTATGTCTCAGATCTTTCCTCTACAAAATGGTGATAATGTTAGGACTACCTCATGCAGTTGTAAAGATCGAAGGAGACATACTGCATTTAAGGTATTCAGAAAAGGACCTGCTATACTGTAAGTACTTAAGTGTTAGCTTGTTATTATACTAAGGATATATTGTCCAAATAACACTCTTTTTTTTTGTTCCCCAAGAAGTTTTTAAGAGGGATTTTCCTATATACCACATAGTCACATATACAGATATGTGTGTATACATGTATATGTCTAAATGATAAATATATATATTATCTATATATACACAAACATATATATAGTAAGGTATATATATTCAATATATAGTGAGTTAGCTTTTGAGTTTGATATACAAGCATTTTTTTATGTATACATGTATTTTTTAAAGTTGTATATTGGCTTTCTATTTTTTTCTGTGTACAGCTTCTTGTGCCCCACACAAGCTTTGCAGCAGGGCTCAGCACTTCTCTTTATTCCTAAAGATAATCCAATCCACCAAACACTAATGAGCCATATAGATTTTACTTAATATTTTATAGGGGGCTTGGAAGAGAGGCCTTATATGATATATCACCAAAATCATTTAAGAGCTATTCATTAGATATTTCTCTTTTCCACCAAAATTGCTCTTAGGCCACACTACCAACCAGATTTCTCTCTTCCCTGCCTCCCCAGGCAGTTCTTCCCTGCTTCTTCCTCCAGGGTGACTTGGCCCCTTCATCTGGGCTCACAGTGCCCTTCACCCACCTACAGCCCTGTGTCTGTGGGGCCATTTCCAGCAGGAGCACCTACAGGGAGCGGTATCTTACTTGTCTCTTATTCATAGTGGAGGGCCTGCTGCATGGTACATGCTCCGTGGGCTATTAAGTAAATGAATGCACAAAATAACCTTATGTATGTGTGTCGTATCTTCTTTAATGGAAAAGGAAATTGAGACAAAAGAGTGTCAAAGGGCTGTGGAACAGTCAAAAAGAACCCTCAAATTCTCCTGTCCTCTTCTGCCCCCATCGACCACAAAGACCAACCACTAGTAGCCTTTCTATTAAATACTGAATAATTCTGACCTTTCCTGGGTCTTGTGAGGATCAACATTATGCTATGAGCTGGTCTCGGACCATGCAGAGAGCAAGCTCTCTCTCTCAACAGCTGCTGCCTTTATTTCATTCCCTACTGGGGAAAACTAATCAAACATGTAGGAAGCTTAAGAATATTCTGAGGAGATTTGATTCTTTGCTGGTGGCCAGTTTCAAGAAATGCATACTGATGAACACAAACCCATCCCCACTCCCTCCCCTTACAGGCTCCTCCAGCTGAACAGGCCCAGGCCTGAGGGACAGGCCCAGGAAATACCCGTAGGAAACATGTCCTATTGGTGAGTGCCTGAGTCGGGACTCTATTCTCTGTGATTTATTTTTCTTTTTTGTCAAATTGAAGAATAACCCGACACTGACAAAAATAGAGATGAAATAGAAACTGCTAAGAGTTCCTGTTTGGGGTGTTTTAGAAAGGCCTTTCGCTTCCTTGTTCATGCGGAAAAATTATCATCATCCTCAGTGCTCTGCTTCATGGCACAGCACAGTCCCTTCTCCTGTGTCCTGAGGCTGAGTCTTTGCTCTTCTGTGACAGCCCTTCCTCCTGTATACTTGTCTGTGCCCTGTCACTATATCTTCAACATGTGTTATAGTCACTACTCTACAGTCAGGCCTGATTTCCCCACAGACACTGGCTTCTTAAGGGCAGCATTAGATTATGTATGCCTGGTCTGCAATCAGTACTCAGCAAATTTCATAAAATACATAAACAAATGAAAAGTATACTGAATTGAGATCAAGAAAAGCAGGATCATATCCCAGCTCTGATTTAAATGCCTTTTCAATCTAGAAGAACCTTGGTATACTAATCTGTTCAGTACATATGATAATCCTCATCTTTGGCCTCACAGGATTGTTGACATGATTAAATGAGGTAACAATATAAAAAGCCTTTTTTTCTTACTGATTGACTGATTGACAGGGTCCCACTCTGTCTTCCAGGCTGGAGTGCAGTGGTGTGATCATAGCTCACTGCAACCTCAAACTCCTGGCCTCAGGCAATCCTCCCACTTCAGCCTCCTGAATAGCTGGGACCACAGGTGTATAGCACCATGCCCAGTTAATTTTTAATTTTTTGCAGGGATGTGGTCTCGCTATGTTGCCCAGGCTGGTCTCGAACTCCTGGCCTCAAGAAATCCTCCCACCTCTGCCTCACAAAGCACTGGGACTGCAGGCATGAGCCTTCGTGCCTGCCCAAAAAAACCTGTCAAGGTAAAATGCTAATATAATTATTCTAATATAATGAGTTACTGTTAAGGAATATCATGCTCCATTTAATTAAGATTAACTCAAAAATCAGTTCAGAAACTTTTTTTAACGCCATCCAGTACAAGCTGAATAATAAAATAGTTTAAAAGAGAAAAGAATGGAATTAATTCATTCAGAGATGAAAATAACATTTTTAGCTCAGAAAATAAACAAGTATTGGTACTTATAGTATATTATTATAGTATAGAAGGATATTGAAAGAAAATGCATGATGGCTGAAAAGTAGGCTAGGATGGGAGAGAAGGAGAGGACAGTAAGAAAGTCAGAGACACATAGATGGGCACAGCAGGAGGGTACCCTTAACTCATTGTCTAATCCATACTGAGCAGATTACTTCACGATCTCATTTAATCCCCCCAGTCTAGGAAGATGGTATTACAACCTCATTGTACAGATGAAAAACCCTAGAAACTTGGAGAGGTGAAGTAAGTTGAAGCACAAGATGTAAGCTCCATGAGGGCAGGGGTGTTGCATTAATGTACATGCCCCATACCTGGGAAATACCTGGCTTATCACTATTGCCTGAAAAATAGTTCTTTAATGAAGGAGTGAGTGTCACACAGCTGGTAAGTGGCAGACTGATTAGCACTGATGCCTACTGGCTGGCTTGCTTGACTATACCACAATCAAGTTTATATCAGGAATTTGTAATTCATAAAAGCTACAAGGCCAGCAAAATTCAGAAAATGGTGTAATTTATCCACATCTGTGAAATAGAATAATTAGCAACCATGAAATAAATGTAAATATAAATATTAACACTATGTCATAAGCCCTAAAATTTCCTAACAGGAAAGTGCTCTGATTGGCTATTTATAGTAGAGTGTGACATGGGATGTTAGCCCATGTTGTTCTATTTAGTTCTTGTAACTGCCTGGCTTAAGTGTGAGTTAGAGAAGAGTAGTTATCCCAGAGGAGTTTCACTCCAATAACAGATGGTTGTATTTCAAAAATCAGCTTTATTGATGCATAATTTATGTGATATGAAATGAGCCTATTTTAAGTATACTCAATCATTATGTTTTGGCAAATTCATACACCTGTACCTCTACCACCACTATCAATATATAGAACATGTAAATCACTCCCAAATTGTTTTTATTATAATGTCTTTCAGTGACTCTCCTCACTCCAACTCCCAGCCCCAGGACACCAATGATCTAATTTCAGTCATGATATATTTTGGTTTTCTCCACTCTAGAAATTTATATACATGTAATGATTATACCTACTATAAGCAATGTTTGGCTTCTGGCTTCTTGCACTCACCATAGTAATTTTGAAGTTCATCCAAGTCAATGAAAGTATTAATACTTTATTTCTTTTTATTATTGCTATTCCTTTGTATGGAGTCTTCCACAATTTGCTAATCTATTCACTTGTTGCTGTGGTTTGAATGTGTCTCACAAAAAGACTGTGTTGGAAACTTAATCCCCAATGCAACACTGTTAAGAGTGGTATGTTTAATAGGTGATTAGGTCATAAGGGCTCTGCACTTATGATGGATTAATGCTATTATTGCAGGAGTGGGCTTCTTATAAAAGGATAAGGGCAGCCCCCTCTTGTGCTCTCAACCTCTCTCCTCCTGCCTTTCCTCCTTCTACGTACGATAGGATGCTGCTTCCAGAAGACTCTCACCAGACCCTGGCATCTCAGTCTTGGACTTCCCAGCCTCCAGAACTGTGAGAAATAAATTTCTGTTAATTATAAATTGCCAAGCTCTTCACGAAATTGTGTTTACTATTGAAAAACAAATTATCCAGCTTCAGATATTCTGTTATAGCAGCACAAAATGGACTAAGACATTTGCTAATGGACATTTGGATTGTTTCCAGATTTCGGTTACTGTGAATAAAGTTGCTATGAACACCCATGTGCAGCTCTATGTAAAGACATATGTTTTTATGTCTTTCAAGTAAGCACCTAAGAATAGACTCGCTGGGCTATAGGGTGATAGTATGGTTAACTTTGTAAGAAATTGGCTGATATCCAAAGTCGCTGTAACATTTACACTCCCACCAACAATGCATGAGAATTCTATTTGCTCTATATTGTTGTCAGCACTTATTATTTTTAGATTTTTTTAAGTCTAGCCATTCTAGTAGGCATTCTCACTGTGGTTTTAATTTGCAATTTTCTGATGATATTGGGCCTCTGTTATGAGTTGAATTGTGTCTCCCAAAATTACATGTTGTGGCTCTAATTCCCAGTGACCTTATTTGGAAATAGGATTTTTACAGATATAATCATGTTAAGTTGAGGTCAAACTGGATTATGGTGGCCCATAAACCCAATGACTAGTGTCCTTGAAAGATCAGGTAGTTAAATATAGGCACACACATACAGGAGAATGCCATGTGAAAATGAGTGCAGAAATTGGAATAATGTATGTATAAACCTAGGAATACCAAGAACTGCCAGCAGCCACAAGAAGCTAGGAGAGCGTCATGGAACAGATCCTTCCCTAGAACATTCAGGACCATGGCCCCACTGATACCTTGATTTCAGACTTCTACTCTGCAGACCTGTGTGAGAAAAAATTTCTGTTGTTTTAAGCCATTCAGTTTTCAGTACTTAGTTATAAGGGCCCTAGGAAATTAATATAGCATTTTTCATGTACTGATTAGCTAATTATCTGTGTATATACATATAAGTGTGTGTGTGAATTAAATGTTCAAATATTTTGCCCCATTTTAAATTGGATTATTTATCTTCTTGTTATTGAGTTGTACACACACACCCACACACACACACACACACACGCACATGCACGCACACACAAACACTTTGGATGCCAGTTATTTGTCAGATAAATACTTTGTGAATGTTTTTTCCAAGTCTATGGCTTGTCTTTCATTTCCTTAACAGGGACTTTATTTCAAGAACAAAAGTTTTTAATTCTAGTGCAGTAAAATTTATGTATTTTTCATATTATGTTCTATGATCTATATGTCTTAAGAGATATGTATCTACCCCAAGGTTATGAATATTTGATTATATATTTTCTTCTAGGAGCTTTATCATTTCAGTCTTTATGTTTGTGTCTACTATCCATTTCAAGTAATTTAAGTGTATGATGTGAGATGAGGGTCTAGTACTTTTCTTTTTCACATAAATATCCAGTAATTCCACTACCATTTGGTAAAAAGACAGTCTTTTCCCCCATTGAAATGTTTTAGCAACTCTGTTGAAAATCAATTGAGCGTATATGTGTGGGTCTATTTCAGGAATCTCTGTTCTGTTTCATTTAATGATATGCTTACATCAATTCTATTATGTGTTGTTACTGTAGTTTTATGAAAAGTCTTGAAATAAGGTATCATGAGTCCTCCAATTTTGTTAATCTTTTCCAAAATTGTTTTGGGTATTTTAGGTCTTTTGCATTTTCTTCTAAATTTTAGAATAGGCTTGTAAATTTTGGTGGGAGGAACCCCTGTTGTAATTTTGATTGAGATTTCATTGAATCACGAGTCAATCTGGGGAAAATGGACATCATAAAAATACTGAGTTTTCTACTTCAGCATCATGGTAAAGCTTCCCATGTATTTGAATCTTAAAATTTCAGCAATATTTTGTAGTTTTCATTATAGAGGTCTAGCACTTTTGTATTAAACTTATTTCTATGGTATTTTAATACATTATTGTATTGCTTATTACCAGTATGTGAAAATATAATTAGTTTTTGTATACTGAATTTGTATCCTGCAATTTGGCTAAATTCACCTCTTAATTCCAGTACATTTCTGGAGATTAAAATTTTCTACATCTGTGAACATGAACAGTTTTACTTGTTTCTTTTCAGCCTTATGTCTTTATATTCTAGATTTATTTTACTAAATAGCAGTTCCAGTACAATGTTGAATAGAAATGATGAAAGTGATCCTGATCTTATGGAAAGGTATCTAGCTTTCTAGGTAAGAGATTTGCTGTGGCTTTTCATAGATGGCCTTTATTAGCTTGGGTATGTTCCTTTCTCTTCCTAGTTTGCTGAAAGGTTTTGTTATGAATGAGTGTTGAATTTTGTCAAATGTTTCTTTTGTATCTATGGTGATAGTTGTACAGTTTTTCTTCTTCATTCACATTGTATCATAAATTATGTTGATTAATTTTCAAATTATCAACCAATGTTGTTTTCTGGATATAAACCCTATTGGCCAGAATGTATTGCTATTGTTAGCATGGCTCTGGCCTCATCTAAATTCTGAAAGATTTTGTGTGGGAGTGGTACTATCTTCCTCAAATGTTTGATGGAATTTGCTAATGAGGCCATCTGTGTCTGAAGTTTTCTTGGGAAAATAGTTTATTATTATAAATTTAATATCTTTAGTACATGTTGAACTATTCAAGTTTTCCATTTCTTCTTCTACCAACTTTTTAAAGGTTTGCATTTCAAGAAATTTTCCTACGTATCTAAGTTCTTGAATTTATTGGCATAAAGGTATTCCTAATGTTACTTTATTAACACTAACATTTATAGTATCTATGGTGATGTCTCCTCTTTCCTTATTAATATCAGAATTTGTCTTTTCCTCTTTTTTCTTGGTTAGCATAATTAGATGTTTATTAAAGTTTTATTGACCTTTTCCAAGAACCAATTTTTTGGTTTTATTGATTTTCTTTATTGTTTGCCTGGTTTCTATTTCACTGATTTCTGCCCTTCTCTTTATTATTATTTTTTCTTTCAGTTAGAGTTTAATTTGCTCTTTTTAATAGCTTCTTAAGGTAGAGAGTTCATAATAGAGTTAACTGACTTAAGACTCTATTTTTCTAATATAAGTATTTAAAGATATATATTTCCCTTTAAGCACTGTTTTAGCTGCATCCCACAAAGCTGATATGTTGTGTTTTCATTGTAGTGCACTTCAGTTTATTTTCTAAAGTCACTTGTTATTTTTTCTTTGGTACATGTTTTAGTTGGTATTTTCTAGATATTGAAAAAACTGATTTTTAATCTAATTAGCTTCATGCTAGAGAACAGAGAGCCTTGTTTTATGGCTCAGCAAAAGTTCTACTTTGATGAAAGTTCCATGAGCATTTGAAAAGAAAGTGTATTCTGCTGTTGTTGAGTATTGAGTTTTACAAAATATTATTTCAAATGGGTTGATCATACTGATCGAAGCTTCTATATTCTACTGATTTTTTTTCGTCTGTTTATCTTTTCAATTACTGAGAGAAGAAATGTTATAATTTCACAATTTAACAGTGATCTTGTTATTTTTCCTTTCAGTTCTTATTCAGTTTTTGCTTCATGTATTTTGAAGCTTCAGAATTATAATATCATCTTTATGTTTTTATAATTTAAAATTGTGATATCTTTATGTTTTTATAATTATGAAAAATTATTCTTTCCCTGGTAAAATTTCTTGTCCTAAAGCGTACTTTGTCTAAAACTAATATAGTTTCTCTAGATTTTTTATGATTGGTGTATTCCAACCATTTACTTTTAACCTGTGTCTTTATGTTGAAAGTATGTTTCTTGTAGACAGCGTATAAAGGTTGAGTATCTCTAATCCAAAAATCTGTAATCCAAAATGTTCCAAAACCTGAAACTTTTTCAATGCCAACATGACACTCAGAGGAAATGCTCACTGGAGCATTTTGGATTTTCAGATTGGGGATGTTGTACCCATAAATATAGTGCAAATATTCCAAATTCCAAAAAAAATCAGAAATCTGAAACACTTCTGCTCCAAGCATTTAGAATAAGGGATACTTAGCCTATAATTAGGTCTTGATTTTAATCCAGGTTTTGCTTTTAATCATTTCTGCCTTTTCATTTGCATGTTTATATTAGTTACATTTAATGTAGTTATTGACATAGTTGAATTTAAATCTACTGTCATGCTATTTGTTTTCATCTGGTTTTTTTGCTCTATTTTGTATCCTTTTCACGTTTGAGATTAAGTATCTTTCTGTATTCTCTTTTGTCTCCACTATTGCCTTATTAGCTATTCTTTTTAGTGTTTATTATCTATATATTTGGCTATTTAGTTATTTAGGTAAACACTCTGGGGTTTACAACTTATCACAGTCTAACTTCAGATAAT
This sequence comes from Theropithecus gelada, assembly GCF_003255815.1. NCBI lineage: Eukaryota > Metazoa > Chordata > Mammalia > Primates > Cercopithecidae > Theropithecus > Theropithecus gelada. The sequence goes on from NC_037668.1 coordinate 85,688,556, forward strand.
ATTATACCATTTCACACGTAATATAAGAATATTACAAATGTATATTTCCATTTCCCCCTTCTATCTGTTGTAATATTGTCATTACTTCTACATATGTTGCAAGCTCCACAACACAATGTTGTTGTTTTTGTTTTAAATGGTTTATTATTTTTTAATAAAAATTTAAAATGAAGAAAAATGATTTTATTTACTCACATGTTTACCATTTCTGGTACTCTTCACAACTTTGTACAGATGCAAGTCCTCAGCAGATACAATTTTCCTTCTATCTGAAAAATTTCATTTAATGCTACTTATATTCTGTACTTTTGGCAACAAATTCTCTCAGCTTCTATTTTTCTAAAAAATTTCCAAAATTGTCTTAATTTTGGAAGAAAACTTTCAAGGATACTAGGTTGACAGCTTTTTTTTTTTTTTTAAAGCACGTTAAAGATTTTTCCATTATTTTCTTAATTTCATTTCTTTCTGATAAAAAAATCAGTGAACCTTCTTATTTGTATTCCTCTATACTTAATGTACCCTTTTCTTGGGCTTCTTTCAAGATGTTCATTTTATCACTTGTATGCAGAAATCTAATTGTGATGTATGCTGGCATAGTTTTGTTTTGTTTTTTATCCTGCTTGATTTTCACTTAATTTCTTTAATCTTTGAGTTTATAGTCAAATTTGGAATGTTGCCAGCCATTATTCAAATAATTTTTCTGTTCTCTTTCTCTCCTTCTGAGATTCAAATTACATAAACATTAAATCACTGAATATTATCCCATGGTCTCTGTCACTGAGAATTGTTTTGTATTTTATTTTGGATCATTTCTATTGCAGTCTTCAAATTCCCTTATCTTTTCTTTTGCAGTTTTTAATCTACTGTTAAGACTTTCCAGTGAAATATATATTTCAGATATTACATATTTCAACTCTAGAAGTTTTACTTGATTCTTTTACTTATATAGTACATTTGTATCTTCTTAATGTTCAAAGTTTCCTTTAAATCTATGAACATATTTATAGTAGCTATTTTAAAGTTCTTGTTTACTAAGTCCGTATCTCTGCCATTTGTTGATCTATAACTATTTACTGATTTATTTTTTTCTGATTTTAGGTCATCTTTTCCTGCTTCTTCCTGTCCTGTAATTTTTGGGGGGGACAGGATATTGGCCACTGTAAATGTTTTGTTATTGAATTCTAGATTTTGTTGTCTTCCTTTATACAGTGTTGAAGTTCATTTTGGCAGTTTCTTTTAGATCACCTTGAACATTTAAAGGCTTGTTTTTAAGTTTGCTGTGGCAGGCCTAGAATAGTCTTTACTCTTGGGTTTGTTTTAAGCCAATCACGGGGTCTTCATTGAAATATCCCTCCTCTTGCTGCTCAAAATTCAAGCTCCTTTATACACTCTGGAATTGCCTGGCTTAGAGATTCTCTAGTTGTTCTTTGATCAGCTAAGTGGGCTTCTGTCCTATGCATTCATAAGTTACCACATTCATATGATATGATAGGCATATCATGATATGATACACATATGATATGATCATATGCATCTTAAGGATAATCACGCATATTTCTGGAGCTTATTGTCTATATACCAATTTCTTCTTTGAAATTATGTCCTGCTACTTCTAGATGCCTCAGTTTCACTGAACTCTGATCATTTCCTCAGTTCTTCAGTTTGCCATCCCTACTTGATATGCACCTCCCTCTGCTGCAATCCAAAAGTGCTTCCCGGCAGAAAGCAAGAGCAAGTGCCGTTTTCACCTTGTCTGTTACCTTCTTATCAAGGATCACATTCCTAAGCTGTCTATTGTTCAGTGTCTTCTATGAGCTATTTCTTATATTTTTTCCCAGTTTTCTAGTTGTTTGTAGTACAAGGGTAAGTCTGGCAAGAGTTACTGTAACACATCTGGAGCAGAAGTTCAGAATGTCTGTCAGGATAAAGAGCTGTTCTTTAATTCAAAAAGATTCTATTTAGAATTCTAGTTCTTCCATTCACCATCTGCAATTGCTATATAGATAAATAACTTCTTCTTATATCAATTTTCCCATTTGTAACGTTGTGATTATGGATCCTGTCATAGAAGAGAGTTGTAATGACTGTCTGATCTAAAATGTATTCTGCCTTGCCTTTTTCCCCTTCTTTTCATTCCTTCTTTCCTGTCCTGCCTTTCTCCCTCCTTTCCTTAGTCTCTCTCTCCCTTCCTGCTTCCTTCCCTCCTTTCCTTACTCACTCTCTCCGTTTCTTTATTCTTTCCTTCCCTCCCTCCTCTCTCTCTCTCCTTCATTCCACAACTATTCTACAGAACATGGAGAATCAGTAGCAAAGACCATGGAAGTTCCTGCCTACCTTGAGTCTACCTTCTAGTAAGGATAAATAGGGGAATTAACAAATAAAGAAGATATGTAAGATAATTAAAAAATCTATGAAGGAAATAAAACCGTGACGTAATCAGAGAGTAATGAGAAGACTGGATTTGAATATGGCCATTAAGATAGTCTTCTCTGGGGGGTTAACAGTTGAACTAAGACCTAAGAAAGAAGGAATCAAGAATATAAAGAGACAACAGGAAGGCATTTCACGCAGAAGGATCAGCAACTGCAAGCTCTGAGGTGAGAATGAGAACATTTATTATAGAAACTGAAAGGTCAGTGTGACTGAAGTGAAATGAAGGATGGCATCAGTGGTACAAGATAAACTGGGAGAGGCAGTCAGGGACCACCAATTCACAAGAGCCGCAGAGGCCCGGGTTAAAGGTGAAGTGCCATGGAAAGAGTCATTATAGAGATTTTTGTTTGTTTGTTTTATAAGCAAAGGAGTGATAATAAAATCTGATTTCTGGTTTTTCAAAATCATTCCATCTCCTCTATGGAAACTCCTAACAGTGCTATAATTTCAAAGGCCTGTTTGTACAATGTAAATTGAATTTCACCAATATTTATTGAGTGGATATGATATGCCATATGTTGTGCGGAGCAGAAATAGAGAGGATATTCTCTGACTGCCTACATCTCACAATTTTCTTGGGAAGTTAGACATATGCCAAGTAACTGTGGCTGTTTCTTTACCATTATTGAGCAGAGTACAGAAAAATCCTTAGTGAGCTGAAAACTGATGCTAAGTCTGAAAACTTTCTACCCACAGACAGTTCCCCTATCACACTTTCCCTCTCCAGTTTTTCCATGGATACTAGGCTGTGTGCCATTCTCCATCAAGAAGAGAGGCCTGAGGCCACCAAAGCCATTTTCTATTTTTCTTACCTGACAGTCTGCTCTCCCCAGCTTGCTTACCAGTGACTAATCTTGAGATAGGAGAAGGATGCTTTAAGTAAAACAAGAAAAAGTCATACTTAATTAAATGGATTTTGGGCACAGCTAGATTATTCTCTGGAGGTCATAATGGGATTTCATGGCTCCAAACTGAGTATCCTATTATAAAGACCAAAACTAGAGCTATCAGGATTCTAAACACTTGGAGTTTCCATCTCTTAAATTTAAAAATATATCCACATTGTGTCAATCATGGACCAGTTATATTTCTCATACATTTTTAACGTGTTGATCTTGTGTGTCATTCTTAACTATACATAGCATAGGCATTTAAATTAAATATAAAGTGATCCTCAGGAGATGGCAAAAGTGAAAAAACAAGAAAAGTAATTGAAGTAGATTGGGAGAGAATTTGATAAATATTCATCAAACTAAAACTGATTATTAAGTAGCATGGCCCTGTCAGAGAGGGCTGTTGTCTTGGGAATTCTTCATGAGGCTTGAAACTTCTTCAGCAATTGATATATACCAATTTCTTTACTTTGCTCTCAAATAAATGTAGTTTTCTATCTGGTAATATGTTATACATGTTCATTGTGTTAAAACATAGACAATTTTGAAAAGTGGAAGACAAAAAAGGAAAAAAAAATACGTATTTTGAAATGTATAAAAATTTGTCAATATTTTGAAAAGTTGGAAAAGAAAAAAATTACCATATTCCTACTACCACCCACTTTAAATCTTTTCCTTCCTTCCTTCTTTCTTTCTTTTCTTTTCTTTTTATTTGAGATATATATATATATCAAACTATATATATATATATAGTTGCCTAATTACTTTTTCAATGTGCTTTATAATGTGATTCCATAGTATCAGATTATTGTTAAAGCTGAATAGTTTCCTATTATATAGATATAAATTTTCTCCTATTGCTGGAAGTTAAAAAGATGCTTCATTTAGGCTACTTTCATTTAAACTACTTGAAGAATCTGGTATTACAGTTGATGAAATAAGATTTGATGAAAGAAAGAACAACTTTCAGAAACCCTGTCTCTATTTCATGCGGGTGAGAGGCAAACCTGACAATAGCTATTATTTAGAGACACCTATTTTATTCCCAGCATTCTACTAATAGCTTTACTTACTTAATCTCTTAAACCTCACAAAATACCTAGGAAGCGGAGTCATTCCCATTTTACAGATGGAGAAAGTGAGGCTCACAGAAAGTTAACTATCTAAGTAACACAGTTGTATAAATAGTAGAAAGAAATTTTAAGCACAGGTCAAAATGATTTCAAAGCTTTTAAATAGATCCCAATATGGAATAGTTATCAAGGTAGGACTTTGCATCTGCTTAAAACAATTGAGGAAGGAAAAAAAGCAAAAGTGTAGTGGGTAATTTGGTGCTGATTAAATTGGGCCAATTATTTACATTAAAATAATAGATAATTTGGTACCTTGAAGACAGTAAAACTGATTTGATCTTTACCTTTCTGGGGCAGGTTTATGATTCAAATGTCTTCAAGGTACGGTTTTCCTTATTATATAAAAACACAACATCTGGGAATGTTTAAGTAGACAATAGATCCAGAAGGGCAAGCAACTAACTTTCAATATATTTTCATTATTTTAGGAGTTTGAAAAACATTAATTCACTAATTCTACACACCACAAAGCAATGATAATTAAGCCTATTTATAGATGAGAAGACAGTCTGCAATGTTAATTTAGTTCATATCTCCTATAATGCAGGATTTTTATCACCTTGAGGTTATTAATCCAACTCCTACTCAAACAGCACTTACCATAATTATTTTGCAGGTAGGCTCCTTTTCTTCCAATGAGAATGAAACCAGCTTGAAGGCAGAGAATGGATCTTAAAACTAGAGAATAAAATCTGGATTATTAAGTTCCAATCAACTTCATTACACTGGTCCCATATTTTACAGATGAAGAATATGAAAAAAAAAGGTCAGGTGACACAGTCAAAGACACACAGCTTTTTAAGTCTCACAACAATTAGACATTCATATCTGTGGCTTAAATCTTCAACGCCACTTCCTGTGGTATACCACTGATTTGTGATTTCCTATGCTACCCATGATGTCTTGATCTGTGCAAACACTCAATATATGTATGTGAAATTAAATCGGCGAATTTCCCTAGATATTATGTTATCTATGCCAATATCATGCCATAACCAAAAATGCTCAATCAGCATTTATGTCTTCTAGAACCTCCTGTCTCTCCCTTGCCCAGCATTAATAAGTTGGCAAGGTTTTTTGTTTTGTTTTTTAGAAAGCAGAAGAATTAAAAACAAAAGGTACTATCCTGGGTGCTTTCAAATTTTTCCTGGGTGAGCAGGTAATGCTTCGAAGCTACAATCATTGAATGCCTAATGTCACATTGCCGCTCAATATCAGCAGCCACTGCTTTCTGAATGACGGTGATAATTGGGTGCATGAAACTAGAAGACATTGCAATAAATAGATTTTTTTTTTGTTTGAAGCTTGAAAACCACCATCTGCGCTGGGGTTTAGAAACACTGTATGGAAACGGAAAGTATACTGGACAACCAAAGAAAACCATTTAGCATGAATGGTTGAAAATAGTCCATTTTCTTTCCTTCCTTCCTTCCTTCCTTCCTTCCTTCCTTCCTTCCTTCCTTC